>NC_139220.1:298374693-298482193 GCF_055691185.1 Crinia signifera | reverse complement strand
ACGGTGATGGTCTAAATATTCCTGGATACCATCCCTTAAAAATCCTTCAAATATTTTACCCACAATTGATGTTAAACTAACGGGTCTGTGTCACATCCACCATGGCGCTTGCCTAAAGACCCCTGTACTGTGCCCAGTCCTGGACCTACTAGGTGCACTAGAAACCATGGCGCTCACCTCTGCTATGTCTCTGGCTCCACTGGGGTACATGTGGCTGTGTTGTCATCGCGTGGTGACACTGGTGTATTGTGCTCCAGCTCCATGCCGGACATGAGTAGCATATCGCCATGTGTGTTTGTGCCTGGTCTGTGTCTGTGTAAATGCCGGTGCTTGTGCAGCTGCATACAATCAGGGCTTCCCAGCCTCTCCTGCACGGCTCCACCTCCCTATCTGATTGCCTGACCAATCCCGGCACAGCTCACCTGGTAAGTACTGGCTGCTCAGGCTAGTCCAGCAGTCAGTACAATGATGTCGATCCCGTAGCATCATTGCTCCTACCTGGCTCTGTAGTACTCACTACAATCCTGAGCTTCCGCTCTCACCTGGCTCTGTAGTTCCCACTACAATCCTGAGCTTCCCCTGGAGAAGATCCTGCTGGCCGTTTACTGCATCAAGTACCACCGGACTCTGCTTACCACCTATGTGGACAGCGAGGTTAGATCCTCAAAGGGGTCTCACCTTGCTATACTCCCGACGGTCACTTCCAAAGGTTACCTCTGGCAGCAGCCACGACCATATACTGCAACGATTCCTCTTCTCCAGTTATCTTCATTTATTATCATCCAATCCTCCAATCTTCAAATCCTCATCCAATCATCCAATCCTCCAATCCGCAACCAATCATCCAATCTTCAAATCATCATCACCCAAAAATCCAATCTTCTAACCTTCATCCAATCATCCAATCTTCCAACCTTCATCCAATCATCCAATCTTCCAACCTTCATCCAATCATCCAACCTTCATCCAATAATCCACATCATCCAATCCTCCAACCTTCATCCAATCTTCCAATCTGCAATACAATCTTAATTCGTTCTTCAAGTCATCCAATCTTCGTTCTGCAACCCTTAATTACTACTCCGGTTTATATTCTATTCCACTCTTCAAATTATATTGCAATATTCTTCAAGGACCAAGCTTCATCATCTATTATAATAACTTACTGGACAATTGACTTTATATTTGCATACTTGCCATATACCGTTTTTATCATCATTATCACTGTCTGCAATATCTTCATTAAATTCATTATATTTTATCCTCCTTGTTTCACTCCCTTCTGTCGTGGATGCAACCACCATACGTTTAAGCACCCAGCCTCTGTTACTCTCCAGCTGGTGCTTCTGAGAGCGTGACAGTCTGTAATTAGCGGGATCTTCCTTTTTTCCTTTTTTGAATATTGGCACTACCTCTGCTATTCTCCAATCTTTTGGTACTATACCTGACGATAGTGACTTGCTAAAGATATAATGTAGGGGGGTAGCTAGTTCATCCCTTAATTCCATTAATACCCTCAGATGAATCCCATCTGGCCTTGGTGATTTATTTGTTTTGAGTTTGCTTAGCCTCAGTATTATTTCCTTCAGCGTGAAATCCACATTGAGATCTGGCTTATTTGTCCCGTTTTTGTTAAATGTTCGTTCCACAGTCTGCTCTCCCTTAGTAAATACTGATGAGAAGAACTCATTTACCAGTTTTGCTTTTCCCTTGTCCTCAGTAACACTTTTTCCACTAGTATCAGTTAGTGGGCCTATGTTTTCCTTAATTAAACGTCTACTATTTATGTATTTAAAAAACGTATTTGGGTTGGTTTTGCTTTCAGTGGCTATGCACTCTTCATCAGGGGCGCTGGAACGTTTTTAGGTTGGGGGGGGCAAGATATAATCTCATTTTGGCTCCCCCTAAATTGCTATATGTTACCCCCGGGCACTATACACACTGGCAGCGGCATATACACGTGGGCATTATACACAGGGCAGCGGCATATATGCATGGGCATTATACACAGGGCAGCGGCATATATGCGTGGGCATTATACACAAGGCAGCGGCATATATGCGTGGGCATTATACACAAGGCAGCGGCATTTACGCATGGGCATTATACACAGGGCAGCGGCATATACACGTGGGCATTATACACCGGGCAGCGGCATATACATGTTCTACCCTCTTGGTACCAGGGAACTTTTAGCATTAATTGCCCCATGGGCAGACTCACGATTAGGTAGGTCACACTGGATCGCGGCAGACGGTCGGCTGCTTCTGCTGCAGGGCAGTGGCTGGTTACACTGGAGATGGGCTGTGGGTCTGGCACCCCTGCTGGGACAGCTGGCTTCTTTCCTTTACTCTCTCTCTTCCTTCAAACAAGGCCAGTCACGCCGAGGCCCTCAGCTCGGTCTCCCTCTGACACTGATGTGCAGTGCATTCTCCCCTCGCTTCAGTGGGTGGCTGTTAGGTAGCGGGGTCATCGCCCTCCCGCTCTTTGGATGCGGCTGGTGGAACTGGGCACTGAGGGTTCTCTCCTCCCTAGCCGCCTCTCAGTGCGTGGCCGGCGGTGCTAATACTCGGGAGTCAGCGGGGGTCACAGACCTCTTCTGCGCTCCCTCTGAGGGTTCTCTCCTCCCTAGCCGCCTCTCAGTGCGTGGCCGGCGGTGCTAATACTCGGGGGAGGTCAGCGGGGGTCACAGACCTCTCCGCGCTCCCTCTGAGGGTTCTCTCCTCCCTAGCCGCCTCTCAGTGCGTGGCCGGCGGTGCTAATACTCGGGGAGGTCAGCGGGGGTCACAGACCTCTCCGCGCTCCCTCTGAGGGTTCTCTCCTCCCTAGCTGCCTCTCAGTGCGTGGCCGGCGGTGCTAATACTCGGGGAGGTCAGCGGGGGTCACAGACCTCTCCGCGCTCCCTCTGTCGCCTGGCTGCGGCAGTCCCCGGCGCCGCGTCTCCTCACGCTGCTGGAGGTCGGCGGGGGTCACGCTGACGTCCCCGCTCTACCGCTCAGCCTCCCTCTCTCCGTCCCCGCTCTGCCATTAACCCCTTCTCTCCTGGGGCTTACATAGGCGGACGGGCGGGAGGCTGGATCAAGCTTAATCAGCCCACCGCCCGCCCGCCTATATTACTGTTTAATCAGCCGCCCGCCCGCACAGCTGCTTTAGCGCCTCAGTAATTTTGGGGGGGGGGGCAAGCTGCCCCCTCGCCCCCCCCCCCCCCCGTTCCGGCGCCACTGCTCTTCATATAATATTTTAGCTGCTTTGATTACCCCTTTACAAGTTTTGTTTGATTCTTTGTATTTTGCGAACGCCTCCTCATTCAAGTTATTTTTATAGAATTTAAAGGCTCTGGTTTTATTGTTGATAGCTGACCTTACTTTTTGTCCAACCATGGTGGCTTTTTTTTTGTTGAATTTACCTTTAGTTACTTTAGGAATGTATTCAATAGTTAGTGAATCAAGCACCTTTTTTAGAGTATCCCACATTTCCTCTGCATTTTTTCCCTCCATAACCGTTTCCCACCCAATTCCTGTTAGGGCTTCCCTGAATAATTCAAAGTTCGCTTTTCTGAAGTTTAGTATTTTTGCAGATCCTTTTTGATGATTTCCAGTGAACCATATTGTGATCACTGTTCCAGTGAAACCATATTGTGATCACTGTTCCCTAATTGTTCAATTACTTTTGTGTTTAATACTAAGTCCAAGAGTGCCTCATCACGAGTTGGAGTTTCTACCGTTTGTGTAATAAACTGATCTTTAAGTAAGCTTAAGAACCCTTTGCTTCTTGCTGATTTACCTGTTTTGTTTTCCCAATCAATGTCGGGTAAATTAAAATCCCCCATAATTAATACCTGACCCTGATTTGATGCTTGTTTGATTTGGTTTAAAACAGGCATGTCCAACGTTGGCCCTCCAGATGTTGTGAAACTACACATCCCATCATGCTTTGCAATAGTTTTAGCATTCTCTAATAGCAAAACTTTGGCAAAGCATGCTGGGATGTGTAGTTTCACAACATCTGGAGGGCCAACGTTGGACATGCCTGGTTTAAAAGAAGAGACTCTTCCCTTTCGTTTATATTTGGTGGTCTATAGCATACCCCCTATTATAATTTTGTTTTTTGTTTTTTATTATTGTCGGTTATCTCTGCCCACACTGTCTCCGAGTTGTCTTCTTCCAGGTCTGTGCTCATATTTTTCTCACATGATGTTAAGTTATTATTTAACATATAGGCACACACCCCGGCCCCTTCTATTTTCCCTGTCTTTCCTGTAGAGTGTATATCCCTCCATGTTTAATGCCCAGTCATGCGACTCATTACACCATGTTTCTGTAATACCAATGATGTCGTAGTCGTCCCTACTGATCACCGTTTCTAGCTCCCCGATTTTACTCACTAAGCTTCTTGCATTAGCCAGTAAGCATTTTAATTTATGTTTATTTTTAGATATGGCTCTAATATTGTGATTAGTTTTCACCCCAGGACCCATTTGAATTCTTTACTAGCTTCCTCTTCCCCTCTCCCCTTCAATAGACTCTCTACAGGCCTCCCCACCATGCACACTGCCTGCCCTATTTATAGTTTTAGGAATTCTTCCTCTGTCCTTCCCTCCTTCCCGTATACTAAGATCATCTGTACCTAAGAACTGTAATGGGGTAACGTGACTGTTACAACATAACATTTTATTACATGACATTCCTGATGCACCCTGAGAGTTACCCCCGATTATACCCTTGTTATGGCCCAGGACTTTGTCTATGTCTCTGTCCCCCCCCCCCCCCCCCCCATCTCCTTCCCCCATATGATTCCTGATCCCAGTCCGGCTTCTCTCCCTGATGGTCCCATAATGTCTTGCTGCCCCCAACCCCCCGTCGCCTAGTTTAAAATCTCCCTTTAAAAGACTCACAGGCCTTACGATCACTGTAGAGAACCAAAAAGGTGTATGTTACCACATTAATAAACTATGTCACCACATTAATAAACTATGTCCCGCCCAATAAAATACACAACATACTGTACAGTAGATATTGCTGGTGAAAGGCAACACAGTTTTATTATCAAAGTACATGTCAACATAAGAGTATGAGATACACTACAAACCTGCATGAATAATCAATTCTTACTGATTTTATAAACAAAGTAGGCCACAGGTGTCCAGAGGGTATGGGGATATAATACCCGCCCAAACTCTCCATACATTTCACCTAGTTGGCAAGAACCTGAGTGCTGCTGTGCCTGAAAGAACAGGGGGAAAAGTCACAACAGGGTGACAGTCTCTATAAATATAATGAGTTATAAAATGATGGAGCCAGGTCTACTTCACAGTCAGCAGTACTGATAAAACAATCGTCACCCCAAAGCCTGTCGGACTAAACAAACATTCTCCTTCTCTAGTGAGGAGTATGTACAGGGGTGTAACTAAATATCCATAGGTAGGGCCACTGTCATTGAATTAAATTGTGTAAATATTGTCTGTATAAAAGTTATGTTATGAGGGAGAAATACCTGCTAACCTAGAGTGTATCTGAGGTCCCCACTGTTACCTCGAAGTCTGTGCAGGATGGGAGACGGGAGAGTGTGAGCGGCGCCATAGCAGTGCTGAACAGCCGGCTCACAGACTCCCCGTTACACTACCCGCCTCCACAGCAGACGGGAGAGAACAGCTAGTCACCGTATCTGCGACTGAAGGACAGGGCATTTCCAAGCCCTAGTCGTAGTTACCAAGTACCCATATATAATAAAACTGTATGCCGCTAAGCTTGCAAACTGCAACGGGCAGAATACAAGGGACGGAAATAAACCAATAAAAGCTGCAAATTGATCTGGGGGGACTTGTATAAACGGTCACAGTTACCCTAAGGTGGGAATTCACTATAAATACACAAAATACCACATTGCAAGATCCAATGTTATAATTATTAACAATACCAACAAGAAATGAAGCAATTGTATAACAAATAAATAATTTCATAGTGTGTATGCCACTGTAAAACTGTGTATCGAACCACAAAAATATCTAAGGTGGCTGAGACTTTATGCTGCAAAGCAGTGTGAGCTGCAGCTTACAGAAAATGGAGGATGGTAATAAATATATAAAGAAATAAACAAAATCCACTATTTCCCTGGGGGACTTGTATAAATTGTTACACTACTTCTGTGGAAAATCACCATAAACACATAAAACTGCACACTGTAGAGCTATATGCTAAAATTATCAACATTGTCTGCAGAAAAACGTATCCAAAATTGCATGATGTGTATGTGAATGTGAAATAAGACAATCCCACAGAAAACAATACATTTTGTAACTCCCTAAGACACATTAGCAACATAACAAAAATAAAGTGACACACACTATCTCTGTGCCAGAATAAAAATTGTGCTAATGAGAACACAAAACACTAGAGATACACAGAGAACAGTGGTGCACAGTATAAATTTATTTATTTGACAGCAATATAAAAACACACAGGGACATCATAACCCTGCAAACAGATGATTTAATTTGACAGTGGTCCGACATTATTTTAAACAACACTTATTTCTAATCTTTTTGTCTTTATCACATATGTCGCTCTCTATTTTTTTTTTTTTACTTTCACCTTTTTATCCGAAAAATTCATTAAAAGTTAAATTTGATACTATATCAGAAAGGATGCCCAGTGCACCCTACTATACTTTTCTTTTCTTGTGTGGTAGTGCCGGTGCAAGCCCTGTCAGCGCCTCAGGCAACCCCCCACGCACCCGTCTGCCCCCCTCCGCTCCCCCTCTCCCCTCTGCTCACCCGCTCCAACACCGATCGCCTGGCTCCACAGGGCGGCGGGGCGGGGGTGGTGCGGACGCCCCACTGCTCACCCGCTCCCCTTTGCTCACCACCCGCTCCGACCTGGTCCACCGATTGCCTGGCTCCACGGGGGGTGGGGGGGATGAGATCGATGTATGCCGTGATCCACGGGGGGCGGGTGTGTGACCTACCCACCGCGATTGTAGGGGAGGGGGGTGGTTAGGAGGCAGTCGGTCACCTCTGACTCCACGGTGTGTGCAGCGGCCGCTGCTTCCATACAAAGTGCCGCCCTCCAATGGCCCTGTCCATAGGCCCCAAAGCAAAAGTTTGTAGGGGCCCCTACTGTATATACCAGCTAATTGTGATAAATGTATTTAGCACATGTAACTTATACAGGAAACAAAGGCCCCCTCATTGCGGGAGGGCAGGTAAGTATGCTCCAGCTGTTGTGAAACTACAAGTACCATCATGCCTTGCCACTGTATTGCTATTAGGGAATGCTAGAACTATTGCAAGGCATGCTGGGATGCAGGGCCGGATTAACAATGGGCCTGATGGAGCTACAGCTCCAGGCCCACACTCCAAATATGCCTATTTTGTAGCTGAGGGCCAGGGCTTTCCAACGAGCCCAGCTCCGCGTTGCTAGCCCCCTGGGAACCGGAGATACCACCAGGCAAACCTGGAATCAAATCGCTGGGCCTTCAATCTGATACCTGGTCCATATGGGTTCATTGGTTTCTGAAATGTAATTTCATGGCTGTTCATGTTGTTTCACGGGACCAAAATCATTCGAAGCCTACATGTAAATGGGTCAGTTGGTTCCAAAGATATAGCTGGTTGTTTAAAGGGGGGCGGGGGTGGTTTTCTCTCCCCCTCACACCAGAAAATGCAGGGACTAGGCTGGTGTAAAAGGGGCCAGTCTGGGAATGTCCCTGCATGATCCTGGGACCATATTCCCGGGTAAATCCCTGCATTTTCTGGTGTGAAAGGGGTATTATTTTAAATAGCCATGTCATGCAGTGCTCTGAATACAGCCGGGCAGCCCCCTGCTCTCTGCCTGGCTGTCAATGGCTGTCATTTCTGCCCGGCAGCAGCTGTCCCCCAGTTACCGCAAGCATGTATTCCCCCTTGGCAATGAGCATGTAATCCCACATGGCAACGAGCATGGAACCCCTGGCAATGTACATGTAGGTAAGCAACACTTATGTAGCATAATTTTTAATAGGCATTATGGTGTTTGGCATAATATGTAATGGAGATTATGGTGTGAGGCTTAACATGTAATGGGCATTATGGTGTAAATTTTAAATGCGCGCCTTTGGCGCGCAATGCCCCTATTTGTGAAGCTTATTGTGCATTATTGCTCAATCTGTTTGCTATAGTGCAGGCATGTCCAAACTATGGCCCTTCAGCTGTTGTAAAACTACAAGTCTCATCATTGCCACAGTTTTGCTAAAACTATGTCAAGGCATGCTGGGACGTGTAGTTTCACAACAGCTGGAGGGCCACTGTTTGGACATGCCTGGTATAGTGTGTATTTTGGCTCAATCCATGTGGCAAAATGTGAATTTTGCCTTAATCTGTGGGGCATAGTGTGAATGTTTGGCTCATTCCATGTGGTATAATGTGTAAGAGGCAAGTAAAGTATAAGGGGGTTACTATAGTGTTGCATGATTTGTATAAGGGGTATATGGTGTGGTAAACTTAGCTGACAACATAAAAGGTGCTGAAATGTTGTCTATCAAGTTTCGGCTTTCAGTATTTTTTTTATGACTGGAGTGCCACCTCACCCTGCAAGTATCTTAGGACATCGGCATCCTGCGGGTGCACCTTTGGAGTGCACACGGCAATATATCTCCCTGCATTTTTCCTATGCCAGCCCCCTGCCTTTTCCAGGCATATATATAATTAGTTGAAAGTATTTACACAAATAGAGACACACCCATGAGCAGACCACCCAACCAGAACACTGGTCACCCCTCCCACATTATTAGGTCCTGGCCACAACTACTATTATTGCGCATACTAGGCCCTTGATCATTTTCAGCTCCAGGCAGAGGCGGAACTACCATTGGTGCAGCAGGTGCATTGCACCGGGGCCCCTGAAGACTAAGGGGCCCACTTCTGCCACCCACTGCTATGTGGCATATTGTGAACTTGGTTTGGAGTGGAAGAGGAGGGCCCAAAAATGTAGTTTTGCACCTGGGCCAACCACTCGTAAATTCCGACACTGGCTCCAGGCCCATTTAGGCCTTAATCTGGCTCTGCTGGGATGTGTAGTTTCATAGCAGCTGGAGGGCCATAGTCTTTACAAATGATATCTGCAATGATTTCCTGCTGAATGCCCAGCAAAAAATATAGTGCATACACACTGGGGGTAATCTGGACCTGATCACGCAGCAGCAGCCGATTCGCACAGCGGCGGATTATCGATACACTGCTGCAGTGAAAGCCGGCTACTTTTTTTCGTTGCTAGCCATTTGCAAGGTGATTGACTGAAAGTAGGCGTCGTCGGTGGGTGCTAACTGGCAGTTTAGTGGGAGTGTTAAGGAAATTTCTAGGCATGTGGAAAAATGCTGGGAGTGTCAGGGAAAATGCAGGCGTGTCAAAGCCTGTTAGAGGTGTGTGTGTGTGACGTCAGCTCCAGCCTCCAGCTTCCATCATGGGAAGTAAACAATATTGTATGCTGGTGGGGCTGTAGAATTATAATGAGCCTTGTTGAGTTGAGGGAGAACTGTATCCCAGGCCTGAAGCAGTATGATAGTTCTCGTCCTACAGGTCCATTCTCAGGGGACAATCCAATTGCAGGAGAAGGGGGCAAGTTGCCATTGCAATAGCGCATAAGCAATACTGCATATCAGACTCCTCGTAGCCTGATCTCACCCCTAATTTTCACAAATTTGTATGTACATCTATGTAGCTGTGAACAGAAATGTGCACAATTGTAATGACCCCCCAAAGAATGGTAAACAGTGGCAGCTCCAGAGGTGGGGCCACACCACAGTTCAATATTCAAATAGGGGAACCACACCCACTGCCAGATAATCAGTCTGGAATGGCAGTTGATCGTCCTCCCCTATTTGTATTTTGAACTGTGCTGCAGCCCTTCCCCTGGAGACACCAATGATGGTAACCCATTAGAAAGAAAAGTGAAATCCTCAATGTGACAGTTAATTTAGGGGGAGATGTATCGAACATTCTTAATAGTGAACTACTATAACTAGTAGCGCACGCAGGGGGGTTTCTGAGTACCCAGAGTCTAGGCTGACAGCTGAGGGTCCCCTCTTTCCATGGGTACAAGAGTTTTAAAAATCGGCCCTTGGGAACCGGAGATATCTGACTTCAAAGCAGTGGTCCCCATCCAAGCCTGTTAATTGCCCTTCCCAGTCAGATATTTCAGGTTCTTACTGGCTTAGAGTTTTTCTGAGGGTACATTCCAAAAGCTGAGACTCTTCCCCTTTGATGGACACTAGAAGCTTGTCTCTACTGTTCCCAGAACCAGAAATATCAGCCTTCCAGCAGCTGGTTACTGCTCCAGTTCCACACACCTGGTATGTAGTTTTATATTCTCATTGGCAGATTGCTCTGCCTCCTGAACTCTGATCCCCTAGTCTCCAGTACCATTTGGTAGGTGGAATTAACTAGTTTTTAATTCCAATTAAAATCTAAGAAATCTGTTCTGGGAACTGGAGATATCTGAGGTCAAGCAAGCTGTCCTCCCACCAGAAAATTATGAATAATTAGCCCACTCTACTATACACCCCTCCTCTGCATATTAAACATCCTCTACCGCCCTGGAAGTTATGTATCAGGACCACTTCATTCAGCCCAAAGCCTTCTTCTCCCACCTTATCTCCCACCATCTGTGCAGTAAAGGGGTAATTAGTGGAAATTACTGATCCAGGCCCTACATGCTGAGTGGTTGATTTAATACCCCCTATCACCCGCGGGACATCAAAGATTCCCCCACCCCTACCACTGGAGGATCGGTAGGGGACCCAATACATTGCTATGTCCAGGGGTCTACACTGCTGTTGCTGCCCCTGTATGTGTATGTGTATATATATATATATATATATATATATATATATATATATATATATATATATAAAGAGAGAGAGAGAGAGAGAGAGAGAGAGAGAGAGAGAGAGAGAGAGATATAGATATATATTATTTAGATAAATTTGGTCTATCTATAATACTTTAACTGACCAGGCATATACTGGGTCACCTAAGTGTCCATCTCCGGAAACCCCCTTCTGAAAATCCTGCGTTTGCCCCTGAAAACCTACACTTTAGTAATTATACCCCTAAGAATGTTTGAGGCAGGAAACCCTTGCTTGTTTTTTAGATGCACCTCTAGGGACGTGAGAACAACAATCACAGTTTTCCTGCCCTGTTATCCCCCATAGTAGAAGCAGAGAACATTACTGCAGTGCTAGTTGGTCCTGCCTCCTAAGTATTGCCATTAAGTTGTAGGCCTGTGGGCCTCTGCCATAACAAAAGAGACATGTTCAAAGGTGCATGATATAAGCTTACAATGTGCAAATAACCAAACTGACAAAGGTATAATACTTCACCAAACAGAAGTGCTGTGTGACTCCGAGCCGTGCTCCTAATATATATCATCTGCAGACAAGCGTGGACAGTGTGGTGTTTATTGTAGCATTACTGGAGTTTATCTATCGGCTCACCCCAATCCACCCAGCTTCCTCCAGCAATCACATTGGTACGCAGGAGTGTGAGGTCTCACCTTGGTTTTTCCTTACTTCTGTTCTGCAAATAGTGGTTAATGGAAAGCATCAACTCATGCTTCACCGGGCTCCACACAAATATGTATTCCAACTAGCCAATGTTCCATTGTATGCCTACTGTTCCAATACACTAGAGACGAGAGATGGATGGTTCATGAGAGTAATAGCTACAAGGCAAATAGACAGCATGAATGGGCGATGTGAAATACATACAAATGACAAGACTATCAGAATATTACCAGTCATTATATAGGAATGGGATCATTCGTCAGACTGCATTTAGGTCTACAGTCATTAGGTCGACCCCACTAGGTCGACTGGCAGAAAGGTCGACCTGACTTAAGGTCGACATGGGCCAAGGTCGACATGACTTAAGGTCGAATTTGTATAAAGGTCGACATGAGGAAGGTCGACTGGTCATAAGGTCGACATGGGTTTTTCACTGTTTTTTTTTATCCAAATGTCGACACAGTCGACATGGACACAGTTGGCAATGAGAATCGGACCCTCGCATCGCTCGCTTCGCTCGCGATGCTTCGGGCACGGTGCCTCGCTGCGCTCGGCACACTATTTTATTCTCCCACCACGCCCTAGTGGATGGTAGGGCATGAAATACCGCCTGTCGGCACATGTCGGCTCAAAAAACAGTGAAAAACCCATGTCGACCTTATGACCAGTCGACCTTCCTCATGTCGACCTTTATGCAAATTCGACCTTAAGTCATGTCGACCTTGGCCCATGTCGACCTTAAGTCAGGTCGACCTTCCTGCCAGTCGACCTAGTGGGGTCGACCTAATGACTGTAGACCTAAGTTCATTCTAATAGATGACCGCATCCCATTATATAGCAGTGCAAGACCTCAGGTCTCCTGGGTTCTGCAGGTACATGTAAACTGCCAATGCACCGCCACCTCTTTTAATGTCGACATATCAGGTGCCGGAGGGAGGTAGGGTCCAGGTGGGAGTTAGGCTGTGGGAGGGCTTAGAGGGGCAGCAGGGGGGGGGGGGGGGGGGGGGGGTAAAGTGGGGCAGCAGGGTGAAGTTGGGCTGTGGGAAGTTTAGAAGTTGTAGAGAGGGTCTTAGACTACAGGAGGTTCTGCAGAGCAGAAATACACTGAATGGAGGGGGCGGGGGGCGGCTACTGTGGATGCCAGCTGCTACCACTGATAGTCCTGTAGAAAAAAAGGTACTGTATAGTCCCGGTACCTGTACCAGAAATCAAAGCTGAGTTCTAATGTCTGCAATAATTTACAGTAAGGATGCTTCATACCTTATCACTCATACATTTATTTAAGGCAATGGTTCTCAAACTTGGTCCTTAGGATCCCCACACAGGTCATGTTTTCCAGGTCACCCAGCAGGTGCGCTGTGTATCACGAAAAAAAGTGTAGGAAAGTGAGCAGCGCTGAAAATCTTTTAACGATGTAATTGGATTGACTTCTCAAATTATTACCAGTGGTTAGATATATATATATATATATATATATATAATAGTTCCAAGGGCCACACAAGTCCTATTAAGGGCACTCACCAACTTAATTAGGTAAATCAGAAAAGTTTTATTTACATCACCATTTCCATACAAGTCTTCTTCTTACTCACAGGTAAGATATAGGTCGACGTTTCGGCCACGTATGGCCTTTCTCAAGACCACAGCTTAGGACACCCTTCCACTCCAAGATACCAGGCATATGGAAATGGTGATGTAAATAAAACTTTTCTGATTTACCTAATTAAGTTGGTGAGTGCCCTTAATAGGACTTGTGTGGCCCTTGGAACTATTATATGTGGAACAGTGGAGTAAACTGTTGCCTTAAAGGAGCACCCCGGTGTCGACTGCTGTTAACAGTGAGTGCGGAACTCAAAGAATATATATATATATATATATATATATATATATATATATATATATATATATATATAAATTTCATATACCATAATGGTTAGTGGTAATTCACATAAATATATCACATAAAAATGGAAATAATATATAAAATACAATACAACATCACATAAAAATGGAAATAATATATAAAATACAATATAACATCACAATTTTTATAAAACAATGGTGGCTATATCTCTGTCCTCACTGTCCGTTCCTATGATACCTGGATGCATATGGACCAGCTGTGCAATACCAAGGTGGGTATATTTACCATCCGCCTGTTGGATTTTGGCCAAGTGGAAATTTTCCCTTGTGGTAGATATGGCTTGGAGTCCAAAAAGTCCCTTTTGTATATCCAAGAAATAGTCGTGGAGTGTGCCACTGTTGGTAGGTGTGGAAATATTTCGGTCCGTCCAGGCTGGTTTGGGCAGAGTATAGGGAGGTCAGAGTGCCGCTGGAACTTGCACTGTGTATCGCCAACTATTACGTTTTGAAAAGCGACATGTGAACCGGGAAATATGCAATGTGTGGGGGCCTAAGGACCAAGTTTGAGAACATGTGGTCTAAGGAATCCTTAAGTGATGACCCTTAACTTTAGAAGTCACCCTTTTTACACTTGTATGGATTTGTAAAAAGAACAAGTGTTTTCATTAGATTCAGTAGAAAACTTCCTAGAAGATCCTACAGTACATCTCACTTCTACTGTGGGTGGCAGCCAGTCCTACCTGTAATTCAGGTAGACCATTTACTAGGTATGGAAGACAAGACACTAAGGCGCCTAGAGAATTATGCTGCTTTATCTTATACCTTTTATCTAACACTTAAGCCTAGAAATAACTCACACTGACACCTTAAAACTATAAATAAGACACGGACACCAACTGCGTAAGTTTAAAGGTCATCTAGAATATTTATTGTGAAGATGGTATGACCCTAATTGTTTAGGGATGGCAAGAAGAAGCACTTGAGACCAGCACCCTCAAAACGCGGATGCCACTCATGGCGGCGACCAGGTCGCCCCACTCGCTGGCATCACTCAACAACTGTGTGTACAGCCCGCTCCGCAGCAGCATGCCACGCCCCTCCTAGGGCCAGACGCGGGCACTTCCAGGAAGTGTCCAGCGCCCCACCGCGTTGAGTCGGGACTCGCCTACCTTCTTGGCAGAGGGGCGGGCCATACCCCACGGAGACCACCTGACACCACACCTGAGTGCTGGTCGAGAGCGCTCAACCGCCGATTGTAATATAATCTAAAATCAAATTTGGTGAAGGCTCGAAAGCCCAGGTAGCACGTATAAGGGAAGGGAGGGTGGGAATCCAGACTCAAAGAGGAAGTCCTTTCCTGTCTGCTTGCCTATAAGTACCCCTCTCTAAGCTGCCGCCCCCCAGCTACCTGATAGGGCAGATCTAACTGCCACTCACTATTTGCCTCCGGCCTTGTCCTAATGATTACAACTTTATTTATTTCTGCAAATTCACAGGCTCTTAATTACACTCAGGCCTATGCAGCCCTTGTTACATCTAAGGCGCCTAGAGAATTATGCTGCTTTATCTTATACCTTTTATCTAACACTTAAGCCTAGAAATAACTCACACTGACACCTTAAAACTATAAATAAGACACGGACACCAACTGCGTAAGTTTAAAGGTCATCTAAAATATTTATTGTGAAGATGGTATGACCCTAATTGTTTAAGGATGGCAAGAAGAAGCACTTGAGACCAGCACCCTCAAAACGCGGATGCCACTCATGGCGGCGACCAGGTCGCCCCACTCGCTGGCATCACTCAACAACTGTGTGTACAGCCCGCTCCGCAGCGGCATGCCACGCCCCTCCTAGGGCCAGACGCGGGCACTTCCAGGAAGTGTCCAGCGCCCCACCGCGTTGAGTCGGGACTCGCCTACCTTCTTGGCAGAGGGGCGGGCTATACCCCACGGAGACCACCTGACACCACACCTGAGTGCTGGTCGAGAGCGCTCAACCGCCACTGCCTTGGCACCACTACTCAGCCGGGTCAACCTGTGCAACAAGGCCCGCCACCCCAAAACAACTAACTACGCCCTAACTATACTAAACACACAAGAATATCCTGCAGGAAAATTGCCATACCGGGGTCCGATAAATGAACCCCGTCCGGCCTATACAGACTCGGGGTATCTTTCACAATAGTGGGATGCCTGACTGCTTTACCACCACTCGCCACTATGTATCTAGATACAGCGTGGTTCACCTTCTTTCTGGCCTTCTCAACGGTCTCTATGCTCCGACACCCCCGCCATGTGAAGCGAGGAACTATGTCCGACCAAACTAACAATACACCGGGCCAGCGCGCCTGTATCCTCGCCATGTCCGTCTCAATTTGGATTGTCAGCGCAATGCCGGTCCGCCTGACCAAATCATTGCCTCCCAGGTGTATGACTAACACGTCGGGTCTGCCTAATCTTCGGGCTTTGGAGACCAGTAGGTCCCACAGGCCATCCCACTGAAAACCCCTAATGCCGAGCCACTGTACCTCCCGTGCCCGAGACAGCTCCGGGGCCATGACCGCCAAAGGGTGCCTAGCAGCCCAATATATATAGGAGTGCCCCACTAACCAAACCCTGCCCAGAGTCATTAAGGGAGGGGGGGGGGGGTGCTGAAAAAGAGAAAACCTAAGGTTAGCATATAACATTATACTGTAAAACACAACCGAAATGCATTGACTATGGACCCGAGTGAAGGGGAAAAATCTTAAAAAACCTCTGGTGGACTGTTGGGGGAAGCCAATTGTAATTAAGTCCCCTGCAGAGGAAAAAGTAAAAAAATTCCCTTCACACCGTCGATTCCAGAACGCTAACCGTTCCAAAACCGATTGTAAACAATATGTTTTCGGGCCAGCGCAACAGGCACTAATTACAATTTATCCAACCTTACGTATTTCTTATAGGAGGACGACTTCCACCTCCCCACCGCCTGAACGGAGGAGGGTGGAAGCCCTGCAGCAGCCGCACAAGTCGCGGCCCCAATTCGGAACGAATGCGTTCCATACTCCTTCTCGGGGAGACCTAAAGCCGCGACACACCTCCGAAACACAGCCGCAAACTGGAATCAGGTAAGTGGCCACACCTCCTTGTGTGCCAGGAACTGTGCCGCGGTGCCCGGTCCGCCCGAGACATACGCCTCAGCCAAAGATACAGGACATATAGCCTTATTGCTGTGCGCTCTTAATGTTATCCAGACGCCCTTACCCGCCTGGTCTGTCTTGGATTTCCCTATCTTGCATAGTATCCGCCCCTCGCGGAAAACTACATTCTCTTTGAGGAGCCCTGAAAGCACGCGTTTGTTAGCGGCCACTAACTTGCTTACCCAAAAGGCTCCAAAAAATGCAAAGGAAAATGCTACCTTAAAGAGCGCTGCCTCAAATACATTCTCAGCTATCGTATTTAAACACTGCATGAGTTCCCCCAGCATGCGCTCGTCAATTTGGCGACGGGAATCTGGAACCCCCGGCTGTGCCCTAGCCCACCCCTTCAATGCTTTAGCCAGTATGAAAGACCTAGTGGGATCGGGTTCACCTAGCAATTTGGAATGGAAGGCTATCCCTGCCAAATCCGCCGCCATAGCCGACTTTGATCTACCTTTTTTATGATGCTCCCAGACGAAGGCTAGTAACCGGTCCTCGACCGACTTACCACAGGCCTCCGGCGAAACCCGAAAAGCTGACCAATCCCTCCAAGCCGCCCCGTAAGCTCTACGTGTGGAAGGGGCCAAAGATAGCAGGGCCAGGGACTTCATGCCGACTCTATGACCTGCCATACAAGAGGGGGACAGCTGAGCCCTGTGATAGCAGCCTCTGGTGCCAGCTCGCGAAATCTCTCGAACTGGAACCTCGAGAGTGTGTCTGCTATGCTGTTGTCGACTCCCGGGACATGTCGGGCTCTAAAGTGAATATTGTGTTGCAGACAGTGCAAGACTAGGTGTCTCAGCAGGCGCATTCGCCCTGCAAGTAGGCCCCGAATACCGTGGAGCCTGCAGCGTCCGTGTAGAGCTGTAGCTCTACGCTGGAGGCTGGGTCAGCCGGCCACAGCAACTCCCTGTTGAAATGCTCAAGGAAACTCGACCAGACTGTTAGGTCTCCCTTTATCTCTTGCCCGAGCCTAACTGTGTGGTGAGGGTCTCTTACCCCCGCTGTGGCTCTTTCCAGCTTTCTGCAGAAAACCCTACCCATCGGAATGATGCGGCAAGCGAAATTGAAGGATCCGAGCAGGGACTGAATCAGCCGCAACCGGACCCTCCCCTTCCGCCGGCACTCCTCAATAAGCGCCTGCAGCTTCGCTACCTTATCCTCCGGCAATTTGCAACATCCACCCTCGGAGTCTATTTCAATACCCAAATATGACAACACCCTGGTGGGACCCTCTGTCTTGTCGGCTGCTATGGGGACCCCTAAAGCCGTCAGCATGTCCTTGGCCCCTTCTAGGATGCGTCGACATGTGTCGTCCTCTCCTGGTCCCACAAAGAGAAAATCATCTAAATAATGAGCTACACCGTTGCAGCCCATGCCTTCCTGTATGCACCAATGCAGGAAAGTGCTGAATTTCTCAAAGTAGGAACAGGAGACTGAGCACCCCATCGGCAGGCATTTGTCTATAAAGATGCCCCCCTCCAGCCTGAAACCCATAAAACGGAAAGAGTCGGGGTGCAAAGGGAGCAGTCGGAAAGCGGACTCTATGTCTAATTTCGCCATGAGTGCCCCCTGTCCAAAACCTTTCACAATATCCAGTACTTCGTCGAAGAGCTGGTATTGCACGCTACACTGGGATTCCGGAATGGCATCGTTGATGGACCTTCCTGGGGGGTGAGACAGGTGCTGTATTAACCTATACTTCCCCGGCGTCTTCTTGGGAACCACGCCCAAGGGGGAAAAGCACATGCGGGGTAGGGGTTCGGCGGCAAACGGGCCTGCCATCCTTTCCAGTTCTATCTCGGCATACACCTTCTGTCTCACAACCCCAGGGAAATCCCTCGCAGATTTGAGGTTCTTATGGGATATCACCAAAACTGACTCTGAAATAGGTAATTGAAAACCAAACTTAAAACCGCTATATAAGAACTGAGCCGCCTCCCTATCGGGGTAAGAGGCTAGGCGGCGAGCCAACTCGGCCAGCACTATGGGGGAGGGTGCCTTACTTGTTGCTAGGCCCTGCATCACCTTGCTCCTGCGCCCTCCCAGACTTACAAGATTTGCCCGAGCGCCCCGCCCCGCACCAACGGCATTCATGCCTGTAGCTGCACTTTGCGCCCCTCTCGCACTTGCCGTCGTTGAAGGTGAAACATCTACCCTTGCCCGAAGACTTTGCCCCGGGCTTCCCCCCGAGAAAGGGCTTCCTGCCAGATGTTTCCGTGGATGGCTGGCCTTTTTCTATCACCTCTAGCCATATCTCCACGTGTTTGCACCCCATGGGCATGTTTGTGGACCCCTCATGCGCCCGACGGAACTTCTCATCGTAGTCCCGCCAGGCCCCGTTTCTATAATTAATGAATGTTTTGTTTACCAGAAACCGGTAACGAAGAACATTCAGATGCTCCTCTGGCCTGGTGCTAAGGTAGCACGAGGAGAAGATGCGAAAACCCCTGAGCCAATTATGGAAGCTTTTGAAGGCGAGCTCCCCATTGGCTGAGGATTTCTTGGCCTTATCGAAATCTTGTTTCATGTCGGCCGTTAATGTAAAAAGGTCCACAAACTTACCCTTCTTAATCCTCTCCTTAACTCCCCTACGAAGACCCCGGGAAATGGCCGTATTTGAGCAGTGAACCTTGTCCCCAGCCGTGTCTGTAACGGGAGCGGGCGCGTCTTTCTGCTTGCGCTTTGTGCCTCTAACCCTCTTTGCTACTGCGCGCGCAACCAATTTAGCAAGCTTGCGCAGGCGCCCGGACTGCTCCACGTCCCCGCTGCTAGCGGTGGAATGGTAAGATGAGGATTCACACAATGAATTGTCAGTGTTCTCACCCTCCGTGGACTCAGCCCCTTCCTCGGGATCTGCCGCCGCCTCTTGTGTCACAGGTGGGTCGGAAAGTCTGGGCCTCGACGTCCCGACGGACTGTTCGGCGTCCCCAGAGACGCCTGTGGAGTACCTGCCGCTGGTGGTTGCTGTGGCGGTCGGGGTAGATGACCTTGGTGTCGACCCGGCTCCTCGCAAAATCCCCTGGACGGCACTCTGCGTTGACCTCGTGGCCCCCATGGCCCTGTCTGTACCTGCTGATGTTTCGGGAGACAAAGGCAAGGCATTACCCCTAGAGCCTGAAGGAGCGGAAAACTCCGTATCGCCCCTGGGTGCCCGCCCCCCTTCAGCACTCCCTGCAGGTGAAAACTGAGGCTGTGGAGGGGCGAAGTTCGGTTGCCGTGCATTTGCGTGGGGATGACCCCCGCTTTGATAAGGGTGCTGCAGCCCTGACGCCCAGGTAGCTGTGGGCTGTTGGGGGAACATAGGCCAAGCAGAACCGTAAGGCACCTGTGGTGTCCCACTGCTGTGCTGGAAGTATGGGAAGCTGGGAGATTGGCCCCAGGTAGGCTGGTGTGCCAAATGGTGCTGCGCTGGTGGGTATCCCGTGTGGCCGGCTGTTACTGGTGTGGGGAAAGGCCAGGCCGCGGGGGGCTGCTGGAAATGCTGGAACCCGGAATGAAAGGTCGAGGGGCCAAACCCCTGTGTCCCTTGCTGCAAGGGTGCTGGTGGGGCGAACATACCCTGTGGCGCCTGGGCTTGAGCCAAGCCCTGGGGCCACGCTGCCTGCTGCCCCGGAAACAATTGCGCGGTGGCAGGCACAGTGCCCTCCCCGCTGCCGCGCGTTAACGCAGGTTGCCCCCCAGCAAAGGACACTGGGGGCGGGGCGAAACTGCCAGGGAGCCGGGGATCTGCTGTGTGTGCCAGGGAGGCCTGCAGGGTGACTATGGGTGGACCCCTGAGGATTGCAGGCAGCCTGGCCGGGCCCCCTGTAATGACCTGCATGGGGCTGACACTGGGTGCTGGTGGAGTTGAGGCACCCCGGCTGCCCGCATAAGGCAGCGCCTATACCGATGTGCCTAGCGCTGTAGGAGGGGTACTCCTACCCCCCTGCTCCGCCTCATGGTGACACTGCGCAGCGTGATCCCCCTCCCTCGTACCGGTGGAGCCCGCTGCCTGGAAAAAGGGTTCAGCCAGCGCCTCAGCCGAGGTGCCTGGCATCCCCCCACGTGGTGGTGTGTCGATGTGTCCCCCAGCCACGCTAGACGCGGCCTGGGGATCAAAGCGGGCGGCCGCCGGGGAGCGCGTGACCCCCGCGACGGACGCGCCGCTGCTGCTGGGACTGACCGCTGAAAGGGGAACAATTCCGCACTGTAGCGGAGGGGACAGAGGGCGCCCAGAGCCAAGCTGGGGCTCCGTGGACGCCCTGTACTGGGCCGCAGCTGGCGTTTTTCCACCCCCACGCCCGGCTACAGTGGTCAGGGGGCGGGCGGCGTCAGCCAGCCAACGGGGGGGGGGGGGAGCGCTGCGCTTAGGACGCCCTGACATTTCAAAGCGGAATGCAACTAAGAGGATGGGCAAAACAAGTGTAACACTTAGCTTAGTGTCCCTGCGCTTGTTCAACAGGAGTGTCCCAGCCGAAATCCAGACTCAAAGAGGAAGTCCTTTCCTGTCTGCTTGCCTATAAGTACCCCTCTCTAAGCTGCCGCCCCCCAGCTACCTGATAGGGCAGATCTAACTGCCACTCACTATTTGCCTCCGGCCTTGTCCTAATGTTTACAACTTTATTTATTTCTGCAAATTCACAGGCTCTTAATTACACTCGGGCCTATGCGGCCCTTGTTACATCTAATCAGTGTGTCTCCCACTAGTGTTCATTCTAGCACCCTGCATCATTCAACCCCATGCAGTTACACTTTTCTGTCTGGGGTGTTGCCCATTTATTTGGGGACTATTCCGCCCCCTGTCCCTGGGGGCCGGCAGCGTCCCCTCATGTTTTTGTTAATTTGACCCCCATAACTCCTTTTACTAATCCTCTCCATTCAAATAAATAGGAATTGATTTGATCAATTTACTGAATGGAGTATTTCTAATCCTGTTTGTTTATGGGATGCTATATATGATATTACCTTTTGAGGGTTTCTCCTTTCTTTGTGTGTACCGTCTGGATGAAATGTTATCTCTAATAGATTAGAGCTCCATACGGAAAGTATTTTTCCATTCTTTTAGTATACTGTATTTACCTTACCTTTAGTCAATGTTATTGCGCGTTCCTATAAAGCTTTCATTGGGTTAAAGCTTTGAAAAGGTGAAACACATACAGTTAAACTGTCTTCCATGTTTTTTTTTTTTTTAAGTAATGTATCTGTGTTGCACATTAGCTAATAAATGTATAACATTTGTAAAACCATAACATTTCAGATTGATTTGAATATTTGAACTATTTTACACTTCATATGGATTTGTGGCTATTGCTGTTATATGTAATGTGCCTTATTGCCAGACATCTTGGGTGAAATTTACTAACATGTGGAATACACTTCACAGGTCATGTTGCTATGGGCAACCAATCACATCCTGTCTACTATCTTCTAGAGGGTGGTAAATAAATAAGAAGTAGCTTCTGATTGGTTACCCATAGCAACATGACCTGTGAAGTGTATTTCACATCTTAGTAAATATCACCAGTGGCGTAACTATAGCATCGCAGCCCCCGCCACCGCGGGGGGGGCGCTGTGCATATGGGGGCGCCGGGGGCTGCGGTGCTATAGTTACACCTCCCCCCAATCCCCCGCAGGCTTACCTATTTCATCTTCAGCGCCTCTCCTCCGAATGACTCTATTGGCCACCTAGTGGCCAATCAGGAGTCAAGATTGGCGGCCACATTCGGAGGAGAGGTGCTGAAGATGAAACTTCAGTGTCTCTCCGGTTAGTCCGTCAGCGGATACCGGCCGGAATAGACACTTTTTTTTTTTAAAGGAGACCTGGACTACGTCGGAAAGAAGAGGACGGGATCTTCACCGGAGGACCTTGGTGAGTAGGATTTTCTTCCACAAGTACCCCTATGGATTTCTTCGGATCCTGGAGCCCCGGACCCTGGACTCTGCAGCCCGGACCAGGAACCAAGGCCCCGAACCCCGGACTCTGCAGCCCCAGACCCAGGAACCAAGGACCCGGACACCGGACTCTGCAGCCCTGGACCCAGGAACTGCAGTTAGGGATGCCAATCCCGGGGCATTTTTTCCAATCCAGGAATTCGGGATTGAAAAATGCCCAATCCCGGGATTCCTGGGATCCCGAAATTGGCATCCCTAATTCAAAAACCGCCCCGCATATTTGCTTACTTTGTGGTGCGGTTTGACCAGGCGGGTGGGCGATGAGCCGGGCGGGTGGGCAGGCTTTCAGACTGACAATGGAGCCGGGTGGGTGGTCAAATTTAGAAAGCTGAGCGCGCTGTTGAATCACGCAGCCAGGGAGGTAGGGCAGCGCGCATAGGACAAGGCCGCTCTGTATGCTGCGCAGCGTGACCTGTGACATCGTCACGCTGCGCAGAACCACACTGCTGACTGCGCATGCGCAGTCTAATCCCGAAATCCGGGGATTGGAAACTCCAATCCTGGGATCGAAATCCCGGTGTTTTAGTGGCCAAATCCTGGGATCCCGCCGATCCCGATCCCGGGATTGGCCACCCTAGTGGCAGTGTGTGTTTATTTGATTATTTTTAATACTGTGGAACTACAAGCGTCAGCGGGCCCTTTAATGCCCCGCATGCTGGGACTTGTGGTTCTCCAAGTCCCAGCATGCGGGGAAGGCTTGCTGGGACTCATAGTTCCACAGTATTAGATAATAGTTAATTCTATTTTTTTACACCATGTTATCAGCCCAGTGACCACCGCTCCAGGGTCCCCGGGGACAGCACCAGGCTTCAGCCTGGCCAGGTAATCCTGAAGGGGGGGACCCATTTATTGGGGGTCCCCACTTCCCAAGGACCCCTGGCCAGGCTGACCGGTCACAGGGTTGAATGCTTTGGCCGGGGGGGACTGCTGGCTGGTTGGGCCTGGTTCTTAAAATACGGGTGACCCCTAGTCATTTTGTCCCCCGTATTTTGGGAACCAGCCCTGGCCCTGGAGCTTGGGGCTGGTTTTAAAAAATCAGCGGAGCCCCTATTTACCGGATTTCCTGATTTTTTAATACCAGCCCCGGCCCTTTCAGCCTGGTGCTGGTTACGGCAGTAGGGGGGACCACATGCCAATTTTTTTTTTAATGGGCAGAATGAATACCCCTTTGCCACCGCCAAAAAAACCAGCTTTTAAACGGGTAAAACACTGCTTTTTACCCGTTTAACAAATACCGGTATTTGTTAAACGGTTAAAGCAGTTGGAGCGTTCTCACTGCAGCTCTACCCATTTAAAAAGGCTAAAAAATGGTAATTTACTGTTTAAGAGCTGCAGTGGGAAAGGGGTATTAGATAGGAGGTATTTATTTGTTAAGATTGACTAGTATTTGGGGTGGTAACAGCATAGTTGCCTGCGCTCCTGCATTCTGCCGGAGACTCCCTGAAATAACAGCAATCTCCCTCTCTCCCTCATTAGTCTAGCAATCTCCCTCATTTCACCTAGCCCACATTACACTTCTAGTTGCCAGGTTCACATTCTCTTTTCACAATCTCTCCATATATGGAACCACACACGCCCTTTGGGTGGAGCATGACACACCCCCTCAATGGGACACTGTGCAAAATTCTACTACCAACTATAATCTCCCTGAAACTAGTTTTAAAAAGTAGGCAAGTATGTCCTGTATGCGTGTTTGATTGATCACATCAGATGCTACTTAGCCAAGTAAGAGGTAAAACACAGGTGACTGAAATCAGAAAGTGAGTGGAAAGTCCAGGAGCAGAGCATTTTGTACCTGGAAGGGGTTATGAAGGAGTGTCTGCATCTACGTAGTGGAAGGGAGATCCTGGGGCAGCCCAGCATTTTTGCAAGTGCTTGGCAGGACCCCGCAGTAATGACAATTGGGGTTTCCTACGAGGCAATGCCCAATTTCCCTGAGGTTCCATTCAGCATGTGCAAGGTATCCCTGATTTAATCTCCGTTATGTAGGGAGGTATTTTGACATAGAGGGCGGTATTCAATGAGGCTGATTCGCCAGGTTTTTATGGCGATTTTGTGCTGTAAACTAAAACGGTGAATCACCCTATTCAATGACCAGATGGCGAATACATTTCAAGGTTTTTTTCGCCATGATTCACCGAGTAGCAATCGCTATCTTTTTATGGTGAAGTGGAATGTGAACTTTTAAAATAAAGTGTTTTGTTTTTTTACAATTGGTGTCAAAAAATCTGGAATTTTATTCTGAGGAGTGGCATGCTATTTTTATTCATGTGCTGTAAGCACATGAATATATATTTAATTTAAAAAAAATATATATATTTTTTTTTTACACAGACCAGCCAGCAGGGGGCCGGAGCCGAGCCGCTCATTAGATATTCATATATTCACTTCACCCGATCATTACATATTCATGATCGGGTGTAGTGAATATACCCGGTCCCCAGCTGGCACCCCCGGGGGGGCAGCCTGTGCTGTCTGGCTCCCGGTGAGCCCACCTCCCCCCCACAAACGTTCTGGGGCAGGCAGGGAGACTTCCATCTCCCTGCCTGCCACCGTCCTCAGGCTCCCTGCGGCGTTCGCCGCAGGAGCTCAAATTCGCCGGTCAGGGGCAGCGAGCCCCTGACTCGTTGAATACCGGAGCCAGCGAGGCTCCGGAACGCGGCGAACAGTGGCGAATGTGCAGCGAATCGTATTCACATTGAATACCGCCCAGAGGGTTTATTTTTTTTTTTACTAATATGGGCATTCTATTGAAGATGAGATGTTGCAATGGCAAACATCAGATTATATTGATACTTGGTGCCTTTACATGGTGTGTTTGCACTGTGCGATGCACGCTCCCGCGAGCATCTCATCACACACACAGTACAAAAAGTATGTGCTGCACATACGAATTTGTAGTGCTTTCTGATCACATCGCACGCAAAACGCATGCGATGCGATCTAGCCCATAACGGATGCGATAATCGCACCGTGTATGGGCACCTTCAGTGGCAAACGCAGGATTTTCAGAAGGGGGTTTCCAGAGGGCCGGAGCAAAGCACAGAGATGGACACAGTATATGCCAGGTCAGTTAAAGTATTATAGATAGACCAAATGTATACACACACACACACACACACACACACACACACACACACACACACACACACACACACACACACACACACACACACACACACACACACACACACACACACACACACACACACACACACACACACACACACACACACACACACACACACACACACACACACCTGGATCAGTAATATACACCTGGATCAGTAATTTCCACTAATTGCCCCTTTACTGCACAGATGGTGGGAGATGAGGTGGGAGAAGAGGGCATTGGGCTGAATGAAGGGTCCCTGATACATAACTTCCAGGGTGGTAAAGGATGTTTAATACACAGAGGAGGGGTGTATAGTGGAGTGGGCTTATTATTCATAATTGTCTGGTGGGAGGTCAGCTTGCTTGACTGCAGATATCTCCAGTTCCCGGAAATAGATTTCTTAGATTTTAATGGAATTAAAAACTAGAGAATTCCACCTACCAAATGGTACTGGGGACTAGGGAATCGGAGTTCAGGAGGCAGAGCAATCTGCCAACGAGTATATAAAACTACATACCAGGTGTGTGGAGCTGGAGCAGTAACCAGCTGCTGGAAGGCTGATATCTCTGGTTCTGGGAACAGTAGAGACAAGCTACTAGTGTCCATTAAAGGGGGAGAGTCGAAGCTTTTGGAATATACCCTCAGAAATACTCTAAGTCAGACAGAACCTGAAATATCTGACTGGGAAGAGCAATTAATAGGCTTGGATGGGGACCACTGCTTTGAAGTCAGATATCTCCAGTTCCCAAGGGCCGATTTTTAAAATTCTTGTACCCATGGAAAGAGGGGACCCTCAGCTTTCAGCCTAGGACCCTTAGACTCCTGGGGGGGTTTCTGGGTACTCAGAAACCCCCCCTGCGTGCGCTACTGACCTTATCTTCTAGAACAGCGGTTCTCAAACTGTGGGTCCTCCCAACCACCTCAGCATGGGGTCACGACTCCATGTTGCTGACCATCAGACTAATGTGTTTGTTGAGGGGGGACAGGGGATAACTCATTAAGTAAACACCCTCTGCTTCCCTCTTCTATCCCCCTTTTCCATTCCCTCTTTACCTACTGCATACCTCCCAACTTCCGACGTCCTCGAGGTGGGACGTAGCTGCAGCGTGCCGAAGGCGCGTTGAAAATTTCGGGGGCGTGGCCTATACTTGCGGCTCTCCCGCGAGGCCACGCACCCATTTTGCCGCTATGGGGGCATGACCCAGAGGCTCTGTGAGCCTCTAGCCATGCCCCCAGCCCCCTGGCTGCGGGAATAGACGCTGTGCGCATGCGCACAGCGTTTATTCCCCGCTGATTTGCGGCAGACAGGGGGGACTCCCAACAGCCCCCCCTCACTGCGGGACACTGCCGGCCGCGGGAGGGACAGCGGGACAGGCCCTGATAATCGGGACTGTCCCACTGTAATCGGGACTGTTGGGAGGTATGCTACTGCCTCCCTGTCACAAAAGCGGTCACTTCACTTCATTGAACACACATGTTGCGGCCATTCTGTGGTAACTTGCTGGGGTACTGTAATAATATTTATTGTCTGAGGGGTCCCAGAGCAAATAGGTTGAGAACCCCTGTTCTAGAAGGTGCTAAATAAATAAGTAGATTCTGATTGGTTGCTACAAGGCAACATCCCAGCTTCAATAGAGCTCCCATCTTAGTTTAAAAAAAAAAAGAGGGAGTATGCCGTAGCTAGACTTTCCAAGCCGGTCAAGTTCTTGTCTTGCCCTGGTGTACATTACTCATAAACCTAATAATGTATTGTAATATTTTAACGCGTGAATTGTAAATAGAAACATACATTAACAAAGTTGGTTCAAAAACAACCCTCTAACTTCCGCCCTCGATTTTTACCGTTGCTATAGCGACTGAACTTCTTATGTCACTTCCGGCTGTCACAGGAAAGATGGCGGCGCCCAAAGGACACGCGTTACTGCACCGGGTACTGGCAGAGTGTCCGGTAACGAAAGCTCGGGCCTGCGATTTGATGTTACCACACGGGCTTGTGAAGACGCCGGTGTTCATGCCGGTGGGAACGCAGGGGACGATGAAGGGGATTACCGCCGATCAGCTTCGGGACTTGGGCTGTGAGATCTGCCTGGGGAACACCTATCACTTGGGGATGAGGCCGGTAAGACGCAAATGGAAATTGGACGGGGAGAACCTATGTGAGGTTGTTGTGCTATTAGTCCCAGCATCCCTGTCTGCTGCGCAGCTGTTGGACTAAGTTCAAGGATTCTTCATTTCTGCCTAGTTGTTGTTGTGCTACAGTATACTGGACTGGTCCCACTATCCTGGTCACGCCATGATGCTTGCAAAAGTCTAAGTCCTGATTGGAGGCTAGGCAGCTGTTGGTATAGAAGGCTCGGCATTCCCGATGGCTGCCCAGGCTGATGTTGTTGGTATAGAAGGCTCGGCATTCCCGATGGCTGCCCAGGCTGATGTTGTTGGTATAGAAGGCTCGGCATTCCCGATGGCTGCCCAGGCTGATGTTGTTGGTATAGAAGGCTCGGCATTCCCGATGGCTGCCCAGGCTGATGTTGTTGGTATAGAAGGCTCGGCATTCCCGATGGCTGCCCAGGCTGATGTTGTTGGTATAGAAGGCTCGGCATTCCCGATGGCTGCCCAGGCTGATGTTGTTGGTATAGAAGGCTCGGCATTCCCGATGGCTGCCCAGGCTGATGTTGGTATAAAAGGTTTGGTGCTCCCGGTTGCTGCTCATTCATATGTTGGGCTAGAAGGCTCAATGTTCCAGATTGCTGCCCATTCAGATGGTGGGCTAGAAGGTCCAGGTGAATGTCTATTCCCGATTGCTGCTGTTGGGCTAAAATACTCAACTCTCCAGAATGCGGCCCTTTGAGATTTTGGGCTAGAAGGATTGACGTTCCCGATTGCAGCCCAGGCTGATGTTGGGCTAGAAGTTCCAGGTGGATGTTAGGCTAGAAGACTATACATTCCCTGTTGCTGCCCGGCTGATATTGGGCTAGATGGCTTTGCTTTCTCGATTGCTGCCCAGGCTGCTATTGGTCTAGAAGGCTTGGCATTCCCAATTGTGATCCAGGCCGATGTTGGGCTAGAAGGCTCAACATTCCCGATTGTTGCCCAGCTACTGATGAGGGAGAATAAAGCTAGGTACATACTGTCTGTGTGGTTTTTTTTTTTTTTTGTATTTTTTTTTTTATTTTTTTACCTGACAAAATCATAGGTCCTCGCATCTAAAAGTTTTACCACTTTTCTGCCAAACCAAACTGGATTTACATATGTCTGTCCACAGGAATGACCTATTCATGGAAATTCACTAAAATGATCCTTCATACGCACTATACAGCCTGCATCTGATTGTTGCAAAATGTGTACAATATTTATGTTCCTAGCTATAGTCTCTGCATTTCTTATTGCTGCCCGGCTGTGGTTGAACCATAAGTCATGTCTAAAGTTAACCGTAGAATAAGTGGTCTGTTCCAAGACTTGGGGAACTCTCTGATTAGCTACAGTAGATATTAGGTTTATGCGAGACTACATTAGAGACTAGAAGAAGAAATCCAGAGGTTGAGTAGGAGGACCTGGTATTACAAGTTTTTTTTGTACTGATGTTTTTTTTTTTTCCTTTGTAGGGTCCTGAAATAATGAAGAAAGTCAATGGTCTGCATGGTTTCATGAACTGGAATCAGAATCTTCTTACAGTAAGTTTGGAAACAGTTTCAGATTTACAAATTGTTAATGTCCCACGAAGACTCCCTCATAATGATGGTTTTGTTATGTATATATTAGGACAGCGGAGGCTTTCAGATGGTGTCCTTGGTGGAACTCTCCAAGGTGACCGAAGAGGGGGTAAACTTCAGATCTCCATACGATGGGAAAGAGATCCTTCTCACCCCAGAGAAGTCTATAGAAATCCAGAACGCACTCGGTAAGTGTTACCTTCTCATCGCTATGTAATATATAGCCTCTATATTTATTGGAAATAAATATTATGAGGTATTTATTATACCTGTCCACTCTAAGTTTAATTTATTGGCTTCTACAAGGTGCATTGTGAAAGCTCCACAGTTCTACCCGGTTTAATAATAAGGGTTAAGCCCTATAATGGGTGACTCGGGTTTAGTGTGAAAGTGCTGGACTTGGGTCATGCCTACAGATGGAGCTGCCATCAGCCAGCCTTCCCGTTCACCAGATTTCATGTGCTGGCAGGCGGCGGGCCTGATGACAGGGATGCGCGAGCAGCTCACTCACTTGTACGGCAGCAGGTACAGGGTACTTCCCTGCCCGTCTCTGCTTAAGGGAGAGGACAGTGTGTGGTCGGGAGACAGCTGCAGGGGCTTCCGACAGAATGGGGTGTGCGAGCGTCTCGAGCATGCACGCCTCATTCTGTCGGACTCTGGCGGGGGGTGGCGCATAGCGATACAATCGCCATGAGACGCTCTAACGTGGTCCGACCCAGATTTGCAATGTGAAAGGGGTATGACTGTTAATTGTGCTTTACAGATTTTTTTTTTTTTTGTTTTGTTTCTCATCCAGTTTGAGTGTTCACAGCCCTTAGTTACACCACAGATTTGCTTTGCTGCTACAATTGTACATTTGCATCATAACTAAGGGCAGTGTAAGAAAACAGTGGTTTACTAAATATTGGCTTTTTAAAGCTGCTGATTCTTGCCAACTTTTAGTGCTCGCAACAAAAGTGGTAATTGTTTATATATATATATATATATATATACACACACACACACACACACACACACACACACACACACACACACACACACACACACACACACACACACACACACTGGCTCGGTAAGATAGTAAGATTGCATCTTACCGAGCATCAGAGACGCCGCACGTCCACTCCCCGCCACCGCCAAATTCTTCGTTTACATGTGAGGGAATGTGTAATGAAGACCTATCCCCTCGCATGTCTCTGCTGCAGTAGAAATCACCGGCGACCATTGAATGGTTTCTCCTGACTTCGCAAGTAGAAGTCACTATAAAACTGTCTTTTATTTGTGAGGGACGAAGATGGGGCGGGCGGCTGACGTCCTGTGACATCATCTGCCCGCCCCGGCACACATTGTCCCACCCGCGTACCTATGGGAATACCCAGCGTTTTCCTGGGGACGCCTGTGAAACGCTGGGTGTTCCCATGGGCGATCCCCGTCCTCGCCGCTGTCTGTCCACGGCCTGCCCCCATCCTTTAGAACGGCTCAGTGACTATGCAAGTCGCTGAAGCTGTTGGCAAAGGGGAGGGCACATGCGCATATTATACCATGCACAGAGCCCCGAATGTCTCAGAATCACCCCCTTTGTGTATATTACTAGTGACCTTTTAAATTTAGTCCTCAAAGAGAAAATTCCACCTTTATTAAATATACACATTAGTCTCTTTTTCAGATTGTCATTGTTGTGACTAGGGCCCAGCTCATGTCTGTGAATTAATATGGTGATACATAATCCAGAAATCATTTTACAAGTGTACTACCTAAAGCTATTAATATAATAAATACATTTACTAAAGCTTCTAAAACCGATTAGTGGAAGGGTTGCCCATAGCAACCAATTGGTCTCCGTCTAACATTTTTTAGAATGCAAATGATAGCTAGAGCATATTTTTTTATTATTATTATTATTATTATTATTATTATTATTATTATTAGGGGTATTTAATGCTGGCCTATAATTTAAGTATTGACCAGTACCTATTCCTGGGACTCAGATTCGGCTCTTTGAAAAGCCAAATCTGCATTCATGGAAATGGCCACAAAATGTGCGAATTAGCGTCCGTTTACGTGGAAAAAGACGTTAATTCACGTTTTTTTTTTTTTTTATGCCTTTCAGAATGTTTTCAAAACTCAGGGAAAAAAAGAATGTTGAATAGATCGAATGTGAATTTGATCTATTCAACACACATATCAGAAACATTGTCCGGGACTTAATACTCCCCAATGAGTAACTACTCCTTTTGTCTGTTTTTAGAAGCTACTCTACTCCTGGGAATCTGTACAAATCGTTATCAAGCGGTCATTCATTTTTGAAGTGGATGTAAACCATCCACGTGTAAACACACATAACTGTTCCCTCCTTACTGTGATCGGACTTTGTCATTCCTGCAGTTGATCGCACTAGAGGTAGGATCACTCCTTTATCTCTCTCTCTCTCTCTTCTCGCTCAGGCTCTGATATCATGATGCAGCTGGATGACGTAGTAAGCAGCACCATCTCTGGGCCCCGCGTAGAGGAAGCCATGCACAGGTCAGGCTGCACCGGTCTTCTCTTGTCCATATAACTATGCAAGATTTCTCTTTGATGGTTTTCCTACACTTCTACTATTACTTCACATTAGATCCATCCGCTGGTTGGACCGCTGTATCGCTGCCAATGGAAACCCAGAGAAACAGAATCTGTTTGCCATTATTCAGGGGGGTCTGGATGCTGAGCTGCGAAAGAGCTGCCTGGAAGGTAAATCCACCTGGGCATCACAAACCAGCCGGTAGAGGTGTCCTACAGTCACTTACAATGTATGCTGAAGCCAAATGGTGACCCTGGCCTTCAGGAGGACCAGTTAGTGGTCCCCTCTCCACTTGCGGCCAGTGTTGAGATGACTGCAGTCTTTCTCCCGTTCTTGCTGAATTGGGCTCACTGGTCTCCAGGATACTTCTCGGAGGAGAGAACAGGGTCTTGTCCATGGTCTTGTCCATGAGCTCTTACAGTTAGAATTGTATAGACCTAGTGGATTATTTGGGTAGAGGTCTCCTTTAGGCCTTTTCATTTTCAATATAGTGCATAAATAATGTGAAATATCTCAGAATGTATTGCAGACCTTACAACCCTTCTCTGTAGAGATGACCAAACGAGATGTACCTGGCTTTGCCATTGGTGGCCTGAGTGGAGGGGAAGAAAAGGACCACTTCTGGAGGATGGTGACCCTCAGCACAGACTACCTTCCTAAGGGCAAACCTCGATACCTCATGGGAGTTGGGTAAAGTGCCTTCCTTCTTTGATGAGCTGCTGGGGTATTTTCTCCTCTCACTTGTTTCTGAGGCTTCCTGGGGCTATCTTCAGTCCTGTCTGGTTCTTAGTTCCGCCTTTATTTTATTGTGGTCTAGTACTACCCCTTGTATTTGTTTTATGTGTTTTAGACTCGCTTTTCTTTATCCATGACTTTATAATGTTTGGGTGTCTTCCGTCCTCTGTCCTATACCCCCCACACACACATCTCTGCAGAGATTTATGATTTATTGCCAGCGGTCACATTTTAGAGATCCACGGGTGACCTGGAACACAAGAAGTGTTTGGTGCCCCAAGGACCAAGTTTGAGAACCACTGATTGAAGTCCATGGGGAGCCCTGTCTGTGTCTCCAAAAATGGTTCATTGTTATTGTTCCATTATCTCATCTCCATCCCTCCTCTTCTTCCTCCTTTCTCATTAGTGTTTTCTTCCTATCCCCACAGGTACGCCACAGATCTAGTGGTCTGTGTTGCTCTTGGGTGTGACATGTTTGACTGCGTCTTCCCCACGAGGACAGCCGTAAGTCACTGTTGCTGTGAGTTAAGGTGGTCTTTTATCTTGCGTCTCTCTTCCATGGCAACCAATCAGCACTGAAGTAACATCTATAATTTGCATAATATAAAATTATACAGTGCAGCTGATTGGTTGCCATGGGCCACTTTTCTGGTTCACGTCTCCTCCCTTATCACTGCTTCATACATATACCCCTCTGTTCTTTAGCTTGGGGTACATAGAAATTATTTGATACAATCGTCTGGTGACTCGTCCAGAGTATGAAAGTTACTATTAATCTTGTGTCATTTTGTAGCTTTAATGGTTTGTGGGGTCTTTACACTAAGTCTTGGAGAGAAAAAGTGGCTAGTGCAGGGCTGGGCAACACCGGCCCTCCAGATGTTGATAAACTACACATCCCAGGATGCTTTGCATTAGTTTTGCTATGTAACCATGCTGAAACTGATGCAAGGCATGCTAGCATGTGTAGTTCATCAACATCTGGAGGGCTGGTGTTGCCCAGCCCTGGGCTAGGGGGTAAATTCTGAGTCACACGCTGCTGTCAATACTTTATCGTCATTTACCATGTCTGTGACTTTATGCTAATGTTAGTGAAAGCCCCTCCCCTTGTGCACAAGTGGACGACTTAATGCACAAAGACTGGAACTTTGTGCACATTTACAGGCAACGTTCCTGCTTTGTGCATCTATAAATGCTACCATCCGATACACTAACAAAGTTTGCGCCAACCCCATGCTAGGTGCATGTTGGTCGCCAGAGTATAGATAGCCTCCAGTGTGCGCACTTAGTTAACAACCAGACCAGTTATGTGGTGCACCTGCAGTACCCTCATGAGACAGTGCATTTCCATGTATCTAAGTAGCTTCTCGGCCTTTTGGCTAAGATCAAGTGTAGTATCTGTTCTTATCAGTTGGGTCTGGACCGCCCCCTGGCAGAGAATAGAGAAAAGCTGGACCTAATCACCTTGCTACTGAGCTGAGGCGTAGTGTACCTCATGTTCTGGGCGGGTGTAAGGTCTGGCTGAGTATCTTCATCCTGCCGTAGGGGGGGAGCATACCTTCCTACTGGTAGGGAGGGGAGAAGCATCGGGCCTAGTAGATGGGGCTCTTGTTCGGGGGTCCATAGCCTCCGAGGGAGAGTCACTCGAAAAGCCCGGTCTAGTATCCAATCCCAGGAAGACGGGAAAAGCTGGGACCGAGTAGATTGCTCACTGTCCGGGGGGTACATTGGACCTCGGCCAGTGAGACAGCGAAAAGCCCAGCCCAGTACTCAATCCCTGGGAGAGGTGAAACGTCGGGACTGAGTAGGTGTTTTCTTCTCCTTCGGTTGGTCTATTCGGCCGCTGCGGGGGAGACTCATCGAAAAGCCCGGTGGAGTATCCATTCCCATGCCGGGGGGTCGGAAAGGGCCTGCTGGTAGGGCGGAGAAACACTTGGTCGGACGCTGACTGGCTGGCTGCTTGGAGTCCGAGGCTGCACTGTGCCCCCGGGGAAACTCGGGGGTGCCGAACATGCACGGGTGATCCCAAAATCACCATGCACTAGTATGGCACTAGCACTGCGCACTTTCCCTCTAGGTATGCGCTTCACGTCCTTACCTCGTCCTTTTGGATGAGGTAGGACAATTTTTCACACCCCCACCCTGGCCTTCTGGCTAGGGTCCTATATTATTTATTTCTCTTCCCCCTCTCACGTTTGTCACTTTTCACGTTCCTTGTATTTTTTTGTAGTTTGTCACGTTTTTTTGGGTAGTGTGGTCGACCCTTCTGGGCCTTCCATTTCCCCAATGTGCCGAAGCTCTCGCCTTTTGGGGAGAGCTTCGGTCCCCCCGAGGACGACCCCGAGCCGCAAGGCAGAGGGAAGTCCACTGCGGGTCTCTCCAAAGCACGGGCTGCGGAGGACCCACCGTCCTAACCCTTTCGGGGGTTGAGGAATGAGGGTCTCTCTAAGCTTCGGCGAAGAGGACCCACCGTTCCCTATTTTCCCCTCTTCAGCCTTATGGTTGAGAGGGGTTAGGGGAAAAACGGGGCCCTGTCTCTTCGGAGACGGACCCATTTCGATCGCACGGCCTCCTTTGCACGTGTTTAGGCACAGCACTGGTGGTGGGGAGCACACCTCGGGCTCCTGAGTTTTTTCAAACTCCATGTATCTAAGTAGCCACCTCTTATAAGCCTTTATTCAGATCTGATCGCAGTACAAATTTGTTTGGAAAATGTGAAAAACCATGTGCACTGCAGGTGGGCAGATGTAACATGTATAGAGAGAGTTAGATTTGTCTGAGTTATTTTGTTTCTGTGCAGGGTAAATACTGGCTGCATTATTTTTACACTGCAATTTAGATTTCAGTTTCAACACACCCCACCCAAATGTAACTCTCTGCACATGTTACATCTGCCCCACCTGCAGTGCACATGATTTTGCCCATTTTACAAACAAATTTGTACTGCAATCAGATCTGAATAAGGGCCATAGTGTTCATTCAAGCACCCGCCATCTTTGAAAACTCATGCAGTTCTTGTTCCCTGCCTGGGGTGTCACTATCTGCTGTGGTCTTTCTATCACATTTCTGGTTTGCATATCAGTGCTAATATACAGACCACACTGTGTTAGAAGCACTACAGTAGACAGCAACACCCCAGGCAGGGAAGAGGAACTGCATGGGTTTTCAAAGATGGCGGGTGCTAGAATGAACACTTAAGGCCCCCATACACTAGCCGATTTTGGTCAGATTTCGGCCAGATCAGTCGGATCTGGCCGAAATCGTACCAAAATCGGCTAGTTTTGATGTCCCCTCAGATCCGATGCGCGGTCCCGTGCGCATCGGATCTGCGTCGGGTGGTCGGACCTGCTGCACGTCCGACCACCCGACTTGGGACCTAGTGGGGCGGCGCGGCGGTGGAGGGAGCAGGGGGGGGCTGGGGACGCTGCGGGGGACACAGGCGGCATAGAGCCGGGCAGGGGGAGCCAGGAGCTGTCAGTACTGAATAAAAAAAAAAAAGCCCATACAATGAATGGGCGGCCTGTGATTGGCTGAGCGCTCTCTCAGCCAGTCAGCAATTGGCTGAGAGAGCGCTCAGCCAATCACAGGCTGCCCATTCATTGTATAGGCTTTTTTTTTCTAGCACTGACAGCTCCCGGCTCCCTCTGCCCGGCTCTATGCCGCCTTTGTCCCCCGCAGTGTCCCCAGCCCCCCCTGCTCCCACCAGCAGCCCTGCTCTGTAGCCCCCCCCCTGCTCCCCGGGTTTTTTACATGTGCTAAATCAAGACGATTTATCACATGTAAAAAATGGCACATCAAGTGCCAATCTAATCAAGCTCCCCCGGGGAGCAGCCGGGGAAGCTCAGGGGGAAGTCGGGGGCGACTTGACCTAAGGAGAAGTCGCCCTAGTGTATGGGGGCCTTAACCTCTTTGTCACTGGAAAGGAATGCCCAATATATCCCTGAGACTGTGCCTCGCATTTGCTACAGTGTGCGCACATAATTCTGTTGGTATTCTACCAATGGTAAGTGTGCGCATACATGAGACAAAATGTTTGTCAATTTGCAGGAATGCAAACGCAGAATCAAACCCAAATGTGTTTATTAGAATGATATTGAAAATCTTCTTGTTGGAGGATAAAAAATATATAAACTTAAGTTGAAGTGTCACACCTTCAGGGACAGTCTAATGAACCTTTATTGGTTCAGTCCACAAAATAGCTGCCCATTGCAGTGCCTGCCTCATTTTGTTTATAAAGAGTGTAGAAATTGCCCAAGCTTCCAAATAGCAGTTATCAAGTACTTTCTATAAAATAATAGGGAAAAGCGATGGGCAGCTTCTCCACTTGTCCACTTTTACATTCTCTCTTTTAGAAGGTTTGATACATCTTCCCCATTATTGGTATTGTGAATATCTTTGGAAGAAAAAGTGAATAACTTTGATTTTAGGCTCCAATAATAATTGTCTTTCTTACTTTTCATAGCGGTTTGGCTCCGCTTTGGTTCCCTGGGGCTCTCTGCAGCTGAAAAGTAAACAGTATGCCAAAGATTTTCAACCTATAGACAAAGACTGTAATTGCCCCACGTGCCTGAGGTAAAATGTTATACATTTTTATTTCTAAACTCCCCATTAGTGAATCTGCATTTGAGGATAATTGTTAATTTTAGAGATTTTTAGCCCAGCTCCCAAAATGGCCACCATTACTGTATGTACAGCAGTTGACACGAACATTTGTATTTAATCTGTGGAACACACCTTGCATTGTTTTTCTCTGACACTTGTTGAACTGTACCTGAAGCCTTTATACTATGTAGGCAGACATTTTGTAAGCCAGGCCTACTTTGAACCTGCCAATCCACTCAGAATATCACTGAGGCACAAGGAACAGTTTACAGAGTAATAGTGCAATATATAAAATGGCTGCCTCCAGTTTGTTGGTTTTCTTGAGACAGTCGCTCTATCCCATCCTCTGCCTCACCCATGATATCCCTCATTCATATGCTGGCATGCTAACGTGATCAGGATAAGCAACCAGGTAGAAAAGTAAATGAAAGCATTAATTATTAGTTTTGTGTACTTTCTTTTAATGCTATTTCCTATGCCTTTACTGTCTAGATATTCTCGTGCCTACATACATGCTTTATTTAAAAGTGATACAGCGGGAATGCATCATATTACAATCCACAATATTGCCTATCAGGTAAGCTGATGAGATGTACAGATCAAAGAAGTCCATTTGTTGTGAAACTGAAACAAGCAACATAGTATGAATGCAGATAGGACCCAAATGATGCGGTCTGATGTTCCTTGTCTGGAACTTATGAAATGGAGTCTCCCTCCCACCACAGTGTGACACAGACCAGAGGGAGCTATGCGACATGGCATCTGTCTCTCCCACCACAGTGTGACACAGACCAGAGGGAGCTATGTGACATGTGGTCTTTCCCTCCCACCACAGGGTGACGCAGACAGGAGGGGGCTATGTGATACGGGGTCTGTCCCTCCCACCACAGTGTGACACAGACCAGAGGGAGCTATGCGACATGGCATCTGTCTATCCCACCACAGTGTGACACAGACCAGAGGGAGCTATGTGACATGTGGTCTGTCCCTCCCACCACAGGGTGACGCAGACATGAGGGAGCTATGTGACATGGCATCTGTCTCTCCCACCAGAGGGTGACACAGACAGGAGGTAGCTATGTGACATGGGGTCTGTCCCTCCCCCCACAGGGTGACACAGACAGGAGGAAGCTATGTGACCTGGGGTCTGTCCCTCCGACCACAGGGTGACACAGACAGGAGGGAGCTATATGACCAGGGGTCAGTCCCTCCGACCACAGGGTGACACAGACAGGTGGGAGCTATGTGACCTGGGGTCTGTCCCTCCCACCACAGGGTGACACAGATAGGAGGGAGCTATGTGACATGGGGCTGTCTGTCCCTCCCACCACAGGGTGACACTGACAGTAGCAGTGTAAGGTAAAACTCCTCCTTGTATGGTGACTCATGGTCTCTCCGTCTTCATCTAGCTGAATCTGATGCGCTCGGTGAGGGAGAGCATTCTGCAACAAAGGTTTCCACAGTTTGTTCAAGATTTTATGAGGACCATGTATGGGACAAAGGACAAGTACCCACAGTGGGCCATTGATGCTTTAGAAACTGTTAAGATTACCTTGCAGTGACCGTTGCACTATATAAGAATATAACATTACCCCTGAATCCTGCATCCTGCATCGTGTCAGCTGATCAAGGCACAGGTATGGGATCACCTCGGCAGTTGGTGCTGTATGGCCATGATGTCTCACTATGAGGAGCACTGCTAAACAGCATTAAGGAGGGAAATGCCAGGACAGGCAGAGGTCGTTTTTACATTAAATCTAGTACATTTAAGGTGTAGTGGAACAAACTCTGATCTGGGAATCTGTCCTTTGGCATTCTGTGTAATCCTGTATTTTATATGCTGCCGGAGAAGATGGGTGTTGGATGTGAGGGTACATTCCTTCGTTTTACGTGTACACATTATGGGTAAATGATTCGCTCTGTTCTTACGCCACATTTTTTTAAATTCTTTTTACAATAAAACAATTTTTATCATGTGTGCAAGATCTTCATGTTCAAGTATTGCAATGACTGATTTCTGTACTTCTGTACCACGGTCCTTCCCTGTGTAATTCAGAACAGTCTGTCAGTCTGCCTGGTCTGTGAATATGTATGAGCTATATCTGTGCACCTTCACTGTAAATAGGGGTTGCTGCGATTACCGCCTGCCTCTGAAGCCCTCTCAGCGGGATGTGACGTGACCGTTCGCTCCGTCTGTGTGATTGATACAGACACTTAAGCTGATACTTTCTTTGCTGGTTATATATAGATATAAGGTGTGGGTCACATGTGGGCTATTCCTTTATAGCCCACCATTTCATTGTAGACCTTCATCTTATTATTCCAATAACAAGACTGATTCTGTACAGTATATTCTTCATCCCTTTCTCCCTGCCATCGTATCAGCATGGTCTCCCTGACCTGTGACATGTGCTATACAGCTTTTATCCCTTTTTTTTTTTTTTTAATGGATGTCATTATTGAGTAAGGCTCTAGGTGGTGCTGTTTTCTCTTTATCTGAATCGCCTGTCTTTATCCTGAAGTAACACCCGTCTCTGATGTTAGTAGTTAGTTTCTAATATAGCGCAGCAGATTCCGTTGCGCTTTACAGTTGGAAACAGTGATTAAACAAATTGGGTAGAAACAAACTGACATAGAGGTAGGAGGTTCTAAAGGAGTACTAAAAAATGTTTTTAATGTCTGTGATCTTCCTTTTTAACCCTTAGGATCACTCTTGAGTTCTCCTCATTATCCATATGCAGCCGTGGCTAACTTTATCCTGTCCATGAGGAACTTAAATGTTGGCCACAATCTTAAAGTAGTCCTTGTGGCTACATGACTTCTCCCCCTGTGTTTCTCAGATTTGGTGGATGGAGTTGCCAAATGGGGCGAGTGATCTGTATGGGAAGGCACAGTGTGCATTTAGTCTAACTAGAGAAAGTTGGAACCTTCAGCAATATAGATTTGCTTTAACTGAATGTATTAGGGAGACACAGAAATGCATTGTCATTCCTCACCCTTGGCAACACCTGACATGGAATAGGTCTAAAAACCAGTGGTGGCTCCAGGGGTGGGACTGAAGCAAAATTCGGTACTTATGTATTATCACGGCGCCCCCGATTTCCATCGCAGGGCATTGTACAACCACAAAATCGCGTCGCATCGCATGCCATATGATCGCAATGAGACGCGATTATACCCGATTTTTAATTGTACAGGCACCCAGATGCCTGACTCCTATGTTAAATGCCCCCCCCCCCCCCCCCCCCGACCCGTTTTTTTTTTTTTTTACATTTTACAACCACCCTGATTTGTAATGACTATGTTCAAATGCCCCCCCCCCCCATTGTTAGCGCCACCCCACAATCAGCGCCAACCCGAAGCGTGGCGAGCGCAGCGAGGGGCGGCGGTACGCGTCCTCCGACCTTTTCATACCCCCACTATCCACGTCGGCGTGGAGTTGATTTTATATAGTGTGGCGAGCGCAGCGAGGGGACGAGTAATATTTGTGAAGTAATGCGCGGCCCCTCGCTGGTCTCGCTGCGCTCGCCACGCTTCGGGCTCGGTGGCTCGCTGCGCTCGTCACACTATTTAAATCAACTCAACACCGACGTGGATAGTGGGGGTATGAAAAGGTCGGACACGCTCGCCACGCTTTAAGTTGGCGTTGATAGTGGGGTGGCGTTAACAATGGGGGGCATTTAACATTGTCATTACCCATCAGGGTGGGGATACAATTAAAAATCGGGTCTGGGTGGGCATTTAACATTGAAATCGCATCGCATGCCATTATAATGGCATGCGATGCAACACAATATTAAAATTGTACACTCATCCCGGGAAAAGCTTAAATTCGGGTCCATCACATGCCATCGCATATCTTAATTAGTGGTAATTAAGAAATTCATAGAGATAGTTAATGACTGATTTGGTATACCTGATCATATATGGGGTCAGGAAATATGGGCGTATGGTAGTTTGGTTCAAGATTGGTTACTAATACCACTCAGTGTGCTGGGGGAAAAATGGCTTGTTTTACTTAACCGGTATTAACCCCTCCCTTTCATGCACCTGAGTGATATTACTGAACTAATTTGAGCATCTACCACTATCTGTATGTGTGTTAGAGGCAAAAGGGAGCCCATATTAGGAGGAGATGTGGGTCCTGATATGCCACATGGAGTAGTCTGGGGTTGCTCCAAGGTAGGTAGCTCTTAGTTCAGATATACCAAGTAAGGAGCAATTATCATGTGGCTCTTTGCTGGTTAATCGTAGACCCAATTTGGGTAACAGTGGTGTGGGGTGCGGTGCCCCTGGACTGGTTGAGCTGGGTGGCTTTAGTGCAGCATGCCCTTACATTCTATTAACACTTTTCACTCACTAACACTATCTCTCTTCTATTTTAATTACATTTCTTTTTTTTATATATTTTATCTCTCTATATATAGCTTCGGCTTCCTATCACTAATAATTATTAACACTTAGTATCTCACTGGTGTGCTGCACTGGGCTTCCTAGCTTATGACAAAGTTTTTGGGGTGCCGCACCCTGCACCTAGATATAGCGCTAGGGACCCCCAATATACAGAGAAGCCTTGATGCGGCTTGGGGGCATATCATACACCTGCGCAGGTATAAGTAACCAATATCTCTGAATTCTATTATCATGTAGTGTTCAAGATTGGTTACTAATACCACTCAGTGTGCTGGGGGGAAAAAAGTCTTGTTTTACTTGATCATATATGGGGTCAGGAAATATGGGCGTATGGTAGTTGGAGGAGTGTACAAGTGTGGGTAGTAGAGGTGGTAGTAGGTTAGCTTTGAGGTGTACAAGTGTGGGTAGTCTGGGTGGCAGACTGGTATGTGTAGTAAAGATGAGAGTAGGGTTGTATTTTTGAAAACAAACACACATATGCATTGTTTGCGTTCCCCTCTCCCAGCAATGTTGCCATTCAAAGGGTTTTAAATAAAGTTCTGTAAACAAAAATGTTGGACCCCAACTAGCCAGGGCAGTTACCATCACTTCCTATATGACAAAAGATGTACAGGTTGAGTATCCCCCTATCCGAAATGCTCGGGACCACGAGCATTCCGGATAGGGGAATTTTTCGGTTTTTGGAATATTTTTTTTTTAGGCATACTTACCTGTCCCCTGATGGTGTCCGGTGGTCCCTCGGCATCCACGCAGTCCCCGGGCGTCCACAGCAGGCCTCCGGCATCTTCTCTGGGTCTCCAGCGGTCCCAGGAATGCATTGCGCGAGTGTGCGCGCGCGCACCGGTGACGTCACCGGCGCGCGCGCACACTCGCGCAATGCATTCCTGGGACCGCTGGAGACCCTGGAGAAGATGCCGGAGGCCTGCTGTGGACGCCCGGGGACTTGGTAAGTATGAAAAGAGGGTTAAAAAAAAAAAAAAATTTTTTTTTGAATGATTCAAAAAACCACGGTTTTTGGAATAATTCGGATAAGAGATGTACGGATACAGGATACTCAACCTGTATTGTTGTTTATGTATTTAGTAACAGTTACTTATATAGTGCAGCAAATTCTGTTGTGCTATACAATTGGAAACAACAAGTAGGAGGGCCCTGCTCGCAAGATCAAAATCTTCCGGGAAATAGGCATTGGCGCACAGATAGGTGCTATTACAATGGTCTAAAAGATTGGGCAGGTTCTTGGTGGGCTGGTTACCCAGTGGTGCTATTACAATGGTCTAACAGATTGGGCAGGTTCTTGGTGGGCTGGTTACCCAGTGATGTTGTCCTGGGATCAGGAGGAAGGAATAGTAAAAAAAAAAAAGAGAGAGAATATGAGTATGTGGGTAGTCGGTAGAGTTGTGATGTAATTGGATAGGAAAGGGTTGTGTGAGTGCTTCTGGAATTTGATAAGCTGTCTGAAGAGGTGGGTTTTTATGGTACATTTGTGGGTTTGTAAACTAGAGGAGAGTATTCTTGTGTGGTAGGGCATTTTTCAGAAACAGCCACGCGCTTTAAATATAACATAGTAAAATATATGACAAAGTATACATTTACAGTACATTTAATATGTAAAATGTCTCTGCAGTAACCGCCTCCATGCTACAGCTGCCCTCTTGGTCATGTAGGACCACAACAGATCTCGCCTTTAACATTTTGTAGGATTTTTTTGGTATGATTCATCTGATTGCAGTAACCAGATGTCGGTTGAGTGACTTAAAAATGAGGCTCTTCCACCTCCTGCACAATTCCATACAGGGGGGTAGACTGATCTATGGGACCAATTTATCATGGATCGCTAATCAGAGAATTTACAATCCATCTGAATATCGAAAGACTCATTGCGCAATGTTAGCATTGCGCATGTGCGACCACAATTAGCGGATAAATATCTGCGCACACAATTCACATAGTAGTTGCAGTTTGATTAATGGGAAGTCAGCATTTAGGGGCGGGCATAGTTTTTTCTGGGTGTGGTTGAGAAACCGCCAGTGTGCCCAGGTTTTTTTTGGGAGGGTCACTGATGTCTACCCTGATTTTTCAGCAGATTAACGGAAGCCTTAGCCTGGCGCAAATGGAAGAAAGCTGTTTCATGTTTCTCCTTTTTGCGAATGGGGCCGTTTCTTTTCTTTCTGTCTGGGCGGCGACTTTCTGCTCGTGGTCCAATACGAATGCTCCATGCTAAATTAGGCCCAATGGGACAGATGTATTAAGCCAGGCGAAGAGATAAACTGGAGATAAAGTGGAAGGAGATAACGCACCAGCCAATCAGCTGTGTTTGAAATATGACAGTTGGGAGTTGATTGGCTGCTGCGTTATCTCCTTCCACTTATCTCCAGTTTATCTCCTCACCAGGCTTAATACATCTGCCCCATTGTTAGGTACAGGCTGCATGTAGCAGCACAACACCCTATGAAGAGACTTCATGCACGTTCCCTTTTTGTGCAGTGCTGTTCGCTATTGTCTAACTATGCAGCTGAGCAGCTGAGCAAAGGTCGTCTGCTGTGGGCATCATTCGTTATTGCATTACAAGCGAGATCAGTGTGACTCATTCTGTAGCCAAGTACAGGTCACCAGGTGACATGACCTATTTATTCCTGTGTGCAGTTGTAATAATGGGGAACTGTAGGTTTAAATATATGGACTGTGCACTTAAAAGAATGTATTTCGGATGCATTGCCAGCTGTGTGTATAGGACATTCACACGTACAGTAGTAGGTGTTATTGTTAATAATGATTCTAAGATTGGCAAACGCTGTGTGACAAATGTAATAGCTGCGACTTTCAGACATCTGTGAGTTCCAGACGGGTCTTCTCGATAATTTAAAGGGACAATCATTTAAAAGGCACAACTTGCTTGGTTGGGCAGACTTGCCGACAACTCTCAGATGCCTACTAGTCACAGGCATTACATTTACCCCCACTATATTAAATAAAAGCACTTTCTTTGAAATGAGGGGTCTCCTATGTGTATCTGGGTAAAGGTGGCCATACATCAGAAAGAAATTGTACCCAATCATACAATCTCAATTGATTGTAAGATGGATTGTATGCAGATTGTGTGCACATCTTATGTACACAATCATACAATCAATCAGCAGATGATTGTATGATGGATTGTGTGCACATCTTGTATACACAATCATGCTGCAGATGGATTGTATGATTGATTGTATGATGGATTGTGAGTAGATTGTGTGTCCAAAAACCACCAAGGACTGCCGGGGATTTCAAGGGAAATTGTACACAATCATGAGCGCAATCGATCTTAAGATCGATCTTTCTGATGTATGGCCAGCTTTACATGTACGTCAGGCATTTTTTATGAAGTTATTGTATTGTTTATACAGTACCACATAAATAATCTGTTTCTTTATATATCAAAGGAGCGATGCATTTCCCCTACTCCCGTTAAGTGTGAGTTATGAGACAGTTGTAGGATTTGTGTACTAGTCTTAGAGGTCAGTGCAGGATTACACCCTGTAGGGTTGTGTGTTGGATCTGGATATAAAAAAAAAAAAAAAAATTATGGCCTGTGAGCCCCCATATGTTCTTCAGAAATCCAAACCTCTCTAATGGCCGGGGGATTCTGACTGTCGGATAGGATTAGACTTGGACTGAACAATATTTGTGTGCTGTGATTGCCTCAAGCACCTTCAGAAAGGGGACTTGTCTTTCGAAAGACCATGAGCAATAAACATCTTGCATTAAGACACCAGTATATCTGTGTGCATCCTGTGACAACCAGAATAGCCCTGATAGCTTTTTTGTTTTGGATTGGGCCTAGTGTCTCTAAGCCGAAACTGTCTACTTAGTGTAGACTGGCCCCTTGTTATGAATCAGTGAGAAGTAGCCATAACCACATACATATTGTCCTCCTACATCCTTGCTGCAGTCACATTAAAAAGCCCTTCTAATCCCGCCATACTGTGGTGTACCTTGGTAATGCAGTCTTGTTGGCCAATTATTTCCCCCTTTTAAAACCGCTTATTCACCTCACAATGAGAATACTACACACAAACAGCTTCTGCTGATTGAAATGATATGCATCATGTCTATGTTCTGTGTGTGACCACGGCTTTATTTGCATGCGAAATGCTACGTTACAGAAAAATACTGTAACGTAACATTTCATATACAGCCACAGTCGTACACAGAAAGTAGGCATGCTGCATATGATTTTAATCAACAGAAGCTGCTTGTGTGTAGTATTCGCATAGCAATTTGAATAAGATGCATTTACGGCAAGAAAACACAATTGATATTAGTAGAGTTGCATGGGAATTGATCGCACACTCCTGCCAGGCATCTCGCTGTGCATGGCATATTGAGACCAGATGTATCCGTCAACCTCTGCGCCCACAAGCAGGCAGTAACAGGAACCAGTGGTAGGTTCCAGTTTAAAACAGGCAGCTCTAGATGATGGTGCAGGAGACTCCTGGTGGCAGTGAAGTACCTGGCCACTACGCCTATTGGGTAGTCTGTAACACTTACATTGGGACAAGTACCCTACAATTCTATTGGTGTCAAAATATGTGATAACCAGGTGGGGGGATGCAGTTAAAATCCCGGCGTTCAGAATCCCGACCGCCGAAATCCTGACACATTCTCCCTCCGTGGGTGTCCACGACACCCCTGGAGGGAGAATAAATTAGTGTGCCGAGCGTAGCGAGGCACCGGGCCCGCTGCGTGGCGAGCGCAGCGAGCCCGCAAGGGGGGGCGATCCACGTCCCCCCCCTTGTCGGCATTTCGGCTGTCGGGATTCCGGCGTCGGGATTCTGAACGCCGAGATCCCGATCGCCGGAATTCAGTACTGAATCCCCAGGTGGAGTCAGTTCATCCGTTTACATGTGCCTTTATACCAAGCCTAAACTGTCTGGGGGTCTGGAAATGAGAGGGTAGACAATCTGATAGTTATGTAGTAGGTTCCAAGATTATGGAACTGGGGTGATTTATTAATATTCATAAGAACTTTGGGTACTTGTGTAGTTTCACGGCGCCACCGCGCGCGCAGTCTGTGTCTGAAACTTGGCAGCCTGCCAGATGCTCTGTTTAACTGTGCGCGTGCCGCTCTAGCTGTTCTCAGCGCAGCGCGTGGCTGCTTTCCTTATGTAAGCTACGTTATCAGCGTAGCGCTGGGCAGCAGCAGCGCACGCTGCCCATCACTGACAGGTCACTGTGGTACTTGTAGTTCCACAGTGAAATAGGCAGTCCTGCGCACCGTTGACAACCCTGGCAATTTAGACGCTAAAGCATCTAAATCCAGACTCCTGTGCACCCCTAACAACCTGGCAATAAAGTGTGGCGAGCGCAGCGGATACCTTCACAGGTATACACGTCCCCTCGCGGGCTTCACAGGTATCCGCGGGGCTCGCTGCGCTCGCCACACTTTGGGCTCGCCACACTTTATAAAATCAACTCCACGTCGAAGTGGATTTTGGGTGTATGAAAAGGTCGTAGGACGCGTACCGCCGCCCCTCGCGGGCTCGCTGCGCTCGCCACGCTTCGGGTTGGCGTGGATAGTGGAATTAACAAGGTCGACAGCTGTTACGTCGACTAGTGTCATTGTGAACAGGTTTAATAGTGTACCCCTAGACCCTACTAAATTTAGACGCTTTAGCATCTAAATTTAGATGCCCCCATCCTAGTGGTTTGCAGGGAGTCTGGATTTGGACATCTAAATCTAGACGTCTAAATTGCCGGGGTGTCCGGTTCAGGGAGTCTGGATTTAGACGCTTTAGCGTCTAAATTGCCGGGTTGTCAGCGGTGCGCAGGACTGCCTATTTCACTGTGGAACTACAAGTACCACAGTGACCTGTCAGCGCTGGGCAGCGTGCGCTGCTGCTGCTGCCCAGCGCTACGCTGATAACGTAGCTTACATAAGGAAAGCAGCTGCGCTGAGAACAGCAAGAGCGGCACGCGCACAGTAAACACAGAGTCTGGCAGACTGCCAAGTTTCAAAGTTTCACTGTGCGCGTGGTGGCGCCGTGAAACTAAACAAGTACCAAACTTTGCTTTATAAAGCACTTGGTCTACGTTGGGACTCAAGGTGTATAAAAACACATAAAAACAGTATAAACTCTATGAGCATGATAAATAGTAACAATTATGCATGAAATACAGAACCATAGATAATATTTCAAGGGTGTGATATATTTTGTCTGGACATCAATTATAGGGATTGTTAAACTGCCCCCATAAAGGACCCAGCATTGTAGCCATTTTAGGCCCAATGGGCAGGAAAGACCATGCCTGGAATTTTAATTCAAATAAGGCCAGCAATAAGAATACTCATCAGCGCAATGCATTTTTGTTATTCTGCACAGAACCCATTACATAACTGTGTCCATAATCAACCATCTGAACATAAAGGCCGCTAGTTGGGTTTTTTACAGAGAGTAGACCCCTTTATACCCTGAGGACACAGCTTTGGAACCAGAGCAGTCTATGTAAAGAAGCCGGGGTGGTGGTGACCCTGACCACACAGAGTGGGTCTGGGTGCAGGTGCGCCTGGCTGGAGCTGTGTTTCCCTAGCTGAACACCCTGTGGTGCCCATCTACTATCACCTTCCCAAAGTACACAAATCACTTTCAGCACCCCCAGGGAGACCTATTATTTCGGGCATTAACTCTTTAACTTCTAATCTTTCATTTTTTGTGGACTCTTTTCTTCAGCCTAGGGTCTCCACCCTCAGGTCACACATCAAGGATACTACATCATTCCTTAAACTCATCAAAGAGACTACATGGAAAGACTCTTATAATTTCCTCACGCTCGACGTCACGGGCCTGTATTCCAACATCCCACATGGCCTGGGACGTCGAACTATAGAGAAACGTCTGGAGGAAGATGGTGACCTGGGGGTGGAGCTCAGACAATTTCTTCTCAACTGTATCACTTTTATTTTAGAACATAATTATTTTTTGTTTCAAGACACTCATTATCTGCAGGTGATGGGTACCGCCATGGGGACCAGGTTCGCGCCCAGTTACGCCAACCTGTACATGGGGGAGGTCGAAGACCAACATGTGTGGGGCGGCGGCTGTGACGCGAACCTGGTCCTCTATGGACGGTACATAGATGATCTTTTTATGATTTGGGACGGGGATGCACAAACAGCACTTGATTTTGTTCAAACACTTAATGATAACTCATATAATTTACAGTTCACCCACACTTTTCACCCCACGGAGATCTCCTTCCTGGATGTGGCCCTCTCCATAAAAGATAATAAAATTGTAACTAAAAACTATACCAAGGAGGTGGGGAGCCAAGCCTACCTCCACTTTCGCAGTGGACACCACTTACCCTGGAAAAAAAGTATTCCCAAGGGACAGCTCATACGTATTAGGAGGAATTGTTCCTCAGTATCAGATTTTGAAATGCAAGCGGAGAAGATGATGTCCTCCTTTAAAAGTAGAGGTTATCCCGCCCCTTTGGTCCAAAAGGCATTCGATGAGGTAGTGAATATGGACCGAGACACACTGCTCAGTCCGAAAAAGAAAGCGAGAGATACGTATTCAGATGCCAACCTAAACAATACGAGAATGGCATTTATAAGTACATTCACAAGCCATCATACCGAGGTTAAAAATATTATATGTAAAAATTATAATATATTACATCAAGATCCTCTCTTAATAGGAACCTTACCGAAAAAAACGAATTTTATTTTTTTTTTTTACATTTTTTTATTGAAGCACAGACATCAAAAATATACATCGTTCAAGACATTTGCTGATATGTAAAATTATATAATACATGGCAATATGTAAAATAAGTCGTTAATAGTACAATTTGTCTATAAGAAGCAAAATTATAAATATATAATCTGGATAAACAAAGATCATATAGTATATAAACAATGTACTGATCATATATGGTGTCAGGCTTCTTCCACTACATTTTCCAACTTTTCTCAACCAAATAGAAAGGGGAAGGACTGCTTTTCTGCAGTCTAGCCCTTAAGAAAATTATAGTATTTTTGTATAAACAGATACAAAACCTCTGTCACAATCTTAAAATTTAACAAAGGGATCACTATAGTCGATACAAGTAAGTTATTAAGGCTTACTAATTGGCAAAAGGGGATATGACTGTAAATGCTATGTAGTAATAGTCTGACGATGCACATACTGTAATCGGGTATATTTGAAAGACAACCAGACCATATCGGCTTAATCTTGCAGTTTATGATAAAAAATAACTGTGCTTGATATAAAACTGTTTTCCACTGTTACTTAAAAATTAGTTGTAAAGTTTACTATTTTAACTGGATAGTATTAAGGGGGTACCCATAAATGTTCAAAGAGAATAAAGACTAGAGATAGGTGCACAATCATTTATACAAAGATTGTTGCTAGCATAGGGCTTATATAGGTTCATATATTAAATTGAATGAACACTATGAAAGAAATGGGACGGGTCCAAACAGCTAAGATAAGCCGATCAACAAAAGTACCATAAACGCCAACTAGTCTGGGTATATCCCAAACTGTTATAACTATTGAAATAACAGCTAAATTATTATAGTTGTTTGTATCAATTAACGATGAAAAGAAATAAAGTACCTTTCAAGTTCTAATGCAGTAGATCAAATTCAATATGTACAATAAGGGTCTAATATCCAAGGGACAAACCAAATGTCATAGTCAAGTAACAGAAGCGCATCTAGTGGACAAAGGGGTTGAAAAATTGACATACAGTATAGTCCATTCATGTTACTTTTCCTATGAAACCAAGGAGTAAATAGGGGATATAAGTGTCAGGGAGGGGAGAGAAGTGCCACAGCAATACCAACAGCTTTTCAACAGTTGGCCACAGTGTCTGGGACCTATAGGGAGCGAGGCCATTTGTGTATTTTACAATCATTGGTTTCCAGAAGGCCCAGTATTGGGTTGTGTCTAAACGTGCCTCTGCTTTGTCAGTTGCTGAAAGTACCTCCAAAGAATTAAGTCCGGGAGTGTCTAAAACAAAGCCAGGAAAACCAGCGTTTTGAGTGGAGGTTATGATAGGAGTTGAGATGGTAGTATCAGTGACAATTGCTGGTTCAGCACTTTGGGAGTTACCAATCTCAGAATTATTTTGGTGTAATGTGGGTACTTCCATACTTGTGGAGTGTGTAGTCTGAGGAGTACATGGTTTATCCACAAGCAACATTATTTTATTCATCTTTTCTTCAAAGTAAGCTACGAGAATCTGCGATAATTCAATCGCCATCTGGGCAGCTAAGGTGGTTGCATTTATAACTACATTCCCGGGCATTTTTCCTAATCTTTTAGATACAATATAATTAGGTAGTGTTTCAAGAGTGACAATATTATAAACAATATGGAAACTGGTCTGAACAAGGTAAAATATCTATCCTGTCAATAAGAAAGCATTGAGATCACAAAAGCAATTCAGTGGTTGCTTATAGATCAATACTAAACAGCAGATTAGAAAACATAGGCTACGGAATTTTGGTATATGTTAGATATAACACATTCGACCTGGATATAACAAATATGTAGTTAGGGTACAGCAGGCAATTACCGTGTTTCAGCAAGTAATAATATACCATAAACTATCAAAATGAGAACGTTTTTTAACGGACACACATTTAGTGTATAGCGTTTGACTTCTAAAGTTAGTAGGTTATAATATGTAATTAAACAGAAGTTATCATCAGTCTTCAGATGATTAAAGCATCGTGCAACAAATATGTAGCCAGTGTATAGCAGGCAATGTGAGAAAACTGCTCACATTGAGAGTTCGGAAAGCAAGTCTTTATAGATGAAACAACACTGTATAAAGGTGGTCAAGCTTCTAGTAAGAGAGCCACTCTGTAAAAGTTAGGGCGAGGATTGCCTGTTCTTCTAATATGTCCCAGTTGCTCCCATAGCAGTGATATTGATATTGAAAGTTATGTAAAAGGATAGGGAATGTCGGAATCCACTTCTGCTTGTAAGTTTCTTCTCCAACCTCGTTTAGTGGCCCGCACTTTATATGTTCAAAGTGGGACCAATCCTCAGAGTCCCAACAGTCAAAGCCTGAGGCAGGCAGGATGGTAGTTATTTATAGTAGTAGAGGGGTAGTTGGGCTGCACATATAATGTCTCTGGTGTTTTTAGACAATTATGGGGTGCGTTGTGATCCGCCTGCGGGTGAATAGCAATACCGCAGTCTGTCAATAGCTGTGGGCAGATCTCACCTCAATTATCCAATTGGTGATCCCCAGGTCCAGCAGTGTCACCTACGGGGATGAGATGTCCGGGAGGGGGGAGTCAGTGCGTGCAGCCGATGGTGTACAGGTATAGCCGCGCTCCACTCACCTCCCGCACCAGGCCGCGACCACTTCGAGGCACAGCCTCGGCGGCGGGAGCCAGTCACACAAAGTCCCTGCACAGCACAGGTGTTTCAGGCTCACCGCCCGTGTTTCAGGCTCACCGCCCGTATTTCAGGCCAGTCCTCCGGACCCTCGGGTCTTGGTGTGCCGATCCCAAGCGTCCTCCCAAGATGGCGTCAGATCACGGGCCTGGCCGTCAAGCAGGCTTCCAGTCTCAGAAGCCGGACTCCGGTGCAAATGTGAGTTTCGGCTCCAAAAAGGGTATTGTCGTGTTCAGCGCAATGCCAGGAAGAGAATGGCATAGATATTATAGTTGAAAGCTGCGTTTGTTCGGCGATGGCTGTTGATTTCTCTGCGCTAGAATGGAGCTCTTGTAAAATGCGGCCGCCTCGGCGCCCCGCCCACCGGAAGTCCCCCACGAATTTTATTTTTAAGAAAAACCGATCCCTTAAAAGCATTCTGGCACCCAGCTTCCTACCCTCAATTACCACCCCCTCACCTCTCATGACCTGGCTCCCTTCCCAACTAGCAGGGTTCTATAGATGCGGGAGTTCCCGATGCATCACATGCTCGCATATAAAAAATGCTAAAACCACACAAATTATGGTGGATACCAAAACACACCCTATTAGGAATTTTATAAATTGCAACACCACTTATACAATCTATGTTTTGTCCTGTGAATGCGGGCTCAAATACGTGGGCCGCACAACTAGGAAACTCCGTATCAGGTTCTTAGAGCACCGTCGTAATATTAAAAAGAGTTTAATTTCACATAGTGTCTCTAGACATTTCTTCGAGAAGCACAACGCCGATCCCCAAAGCTTGGAACTGATAGGGGTGGAACATATTAAAAACACCAACAGAGGGGGGGATAGGTTCAGCAGATTGTGCAAACAAGAATTTTTTTGGATGCACCTGCTGAACTCTATCCACCCTGAGGGCCTCAATGAGATGGTGGAACTTAACTCAGTCATTTAGAATGTATATTCCCATCCCATCACCATGTATGTCCAAACTCCACCATCTGTAAAAAATCATCCCACCCACTATAATGTGTGTGTGTGTATATATACCATCTGTGTGCACCATCCGTAAAACACCACCCCACCCATTGTAACGTGTGTATATATGCGCCCACTCTTTTGGTGCAGTGCGCAGCCTGCAATAAAAATCGGATTGTGGGAGATTGCCATATATCCATTCTCCTTCCATTCACTCCTCTGAAAACTATAAATTATTATTATATACCATCTGTGTGTACCATCTGCAAAACATCATCCCACCCATTATAATATGTGTGTATATGCGCCCATTCTTTCGGTACAGTGCGTAGCCTGCAATAAAAATCGGATTGTGGGAAACTACCATATATGCATTCTCTCTAAGAACTATGAACTATCATGATATATGTCCTTCCTCCATTCATTCTTATTTTTATAAATTTTCTTTGTTATAAAAGTTCCATGTTTCACTTTTTATTATTCATTTATGATTATTTATTCCTTTTTTCTTGCATTTTCGGTTTTTATTTCATGAATACATCTTTCTGATCTTGATTCTTGTACTGCATCCTACTATATCCTCCTCCCTCTGTATAAGTACCAACTGTGTAGTCCGGCCCAAATGAGGCATGTAAAGTGTACTCTAGTTTCCAACCACTAGAGGTCAGCCCTTTCACGTCTCTGGCCTAAGTATGAGATATGGACATCTCAAAATATCATTATATTGTTTTAGAAACTAAATGATATAAAATATCTCTATTAAATTGAAGTCAATACCATTATATGACATTTTTCTGTACCCATACAAAACAACTCTAATGGACACTGGGCAGCCACACGAAATTCCATTAGCTCACGCCCATCAGTACGACGCCTATTCAGGGTCATCCGCCCCCAACACACTATTGTAATGAGAGTAGGCTACTCCGCGCCTCCGGAAGTCCAGATGACGCGGCGGGTAACCTCAGCCCTAGGACCCCGCCCCTGGCATCACGATCTCCGACGAGCCGCGTCACCGGAAGCCGGGATGACGCGACTGCCGGAAGCTGTTGGAAATGCCCCCAACAACACGCCACTCGATGGGTCGCGTCACCGGAAGTCCGGGTGACGCGACAACAAGCTCTGACATGCAATCCTCCCCCCCGCCATTAAAGCATAGAGGGGACACCCTTACAGGTCGCACCACAGGTACTTCCGCCCTCACAGCCCACATACCACAATAGTGTGTTGAGCGTGGCGGGGCGCCGTGCCCGAAGCATGGCAAACGCAGCAAGCCTTGCGAGGGGACGCGGTGCTATGTTGACTGTGTCGACGCTTGAGAAAAAAAAAAAACATGTCGGCTTTTTCACTGTCGACCTAACACCTGTCGACCTTATGACCCTGTCGACCTAATCCATGTCGGCCTTCAGTCAGGTCGACATAATGCAAGTCGACCTAATGGTGTAGACCTATGCTTGTAGACTCAAATGCAGTCTGACAAATGATTCCATTCCGTTTTCAGGGAGGGACAACAAGCTCTGACATGCAATCCTCCCCCCTGCCATTAAAGCATAGAGGGGACGCCCTTACAGGTCGCACCACAGGTACTTCCGCCCTCACAGCCCACATACCATCAGGGCAGAATGACCTGGAAACTAATAGGTTATTCCTCCAATTGAAATGCACGTTCGATAAGGTCATCTCAGTCACCATGACTACCATACTAACAAAATTGATTGCACAAGCTAGCGATCATAATCTAAGCACTTTACAATTAACAAACTATGGTTTAGTGTATATCTTATTATTGTATACTATTGTGTATGAATTTATAGTAACTTGCCTCCTACTTTAGCGCCCTATTTGTTTATAAAATAGATTGGTTGATCTAATCAAGTTGGTCACATGACCCATGTAACAGGAAATAAATAGCCAGCCATGTTTTAAACCTGTTATCCTCTGACAAAGCTGCCTGGAGCAGCGAAACCGGTCAGGACTCAGGTTTCTATCTCCTTCCAGAATACCAAACTGGTACCCCTAAAGAACCCGGAAGTGCCTATTTGTGCACACACTTACCACCCTTTGTCCAATTGGACCACCAAGTCCTAGCAGCAAGGTTGAGGTCGAGGACTGTATCCCGCTCTATTCCATCCAGCGGAGGGAGTCGGTTATTTGTGCCATCCTGGGCCGCTCCTTATCAACATCTTCAAGTCCTCCCCACCATCTGCTACATTGGAGACAACCATCACGCCTCACCAGGACCTGGGGGTCCCCTTGGGCCACGCACAGATCCCAGTCCGGTAATACCACCTCCACTGGTTCCATTTGGATTACAAATTCCTACAGTAAGGTAGAGGTAGAGGACCCATCCCGCTCCAGTCCATCCAGCGGAGGGAGTCGGCAATCCGTGTCAACTTAAGCCGCTCCTTATTCTTACATCTGATCCTCCCTCCCTACTGCTCCAATTGGGCATATCATTGCAGCTCCATACAGGACGATTTACATCTCAGCCCTATACAGGACTCTTGGGACTCTCCGGGCCATACATTTTCCCCAGTTTGGTTGGTGAGATATGAATTTTATGTGATTTTAGAGAATTATCAATGTATTCTGGCTATATGTATTTTAGACATTAAATCTTTTTGTACTAGATCAACCAATCCCTCATTTTTTTCACCCAACTTTACAGGTTTCATTACCTCACTTTTTACAAAGTTATACCAAGCGCAGCTCAACACCCCTTTCTTTTCTTATGTATAGAAGCCTGTGCACCAGATGAGAAAAATTGCAGTTAGGGTTTATTGGGGGGGGATCCAATTAATGTTAGACCGTGGAGGCTTTGAAAGCAAAAATAAACCATGGGTAGGTTATTTAGCTCCCCGATCCACTTCGAGAATGCTTTAATTTGTTACATCGATGTGTACTGGGGAGGGGCTTAACTGACTGCTATACCCAGTCAGTCTTTGGCTACTTGAAACCCCACCCACCTTGTGTTCCTGTCTTGCCTATGGCTATCTTGGAAGTGAAGATGATAAATGAATAGTGATTGTATTTATATAGCATTCTTTCTCCAGCAGGACTTAAGCCGCTTAGCAGATGGGGGATCTGGACTTTTGGACAACATGTAATAAGTAGGTCAACACGGACAATAGGATGACACATGAAAAGATTGACATGAGGTTTTTCACAGTCCTTTTTTCATTTTTGGAACTTACAATCTACATGTACTATGATTCGGAATGGTGAAGTGTGCCTAGTGCAGTGGTAGTGGAGTGAAGCACCTTGCCCGAAGCATGGTGAGTGAAGCCATACGCTAATCTGGGTGCACATGGTCAGAGATGAACAACAAAAATAAAGTGAAAAAAATCATGTTGACCTTTTCATGTGTCCACCATTGTCTGTCATTCTTTTGCTTATATTGACCATTTGTATGTTGACCTATTATTATAATTATTTTATTTATAAGGCGCCACAAGTGTTTCGCAGCGCCGTACAAAGGAACAGTACAGGGAGACAAAGCTTGGCATAACATTGAATAAATAACAAGAATACAGTACAAATAAAGAGCGCCACAGAACAATACACATTACAGCTTAAATATAAGTAGTGAGGACTCAATCAACATACAACTAGAGGCTTGAGGCCAATGATGGAGATGAGTATGCGGACGAAGATGGTCACTGAGTGTTGGAGTATAGGAGAGCTGTGAGTGACATGTGGAGAGAAGAGGGCTTTGACAACAGGAGGGAAGAGGGCCCTATTTACATAATTATTGTCGTCCTTATGATCTACAACCTATAAGGGATCCAGAATATGGGTCGATATGTATAAGAATAAAGTATAGAAAAGCTATTGATAAATTACAGAGAGTATGGAGATACCTGATGGACATTAACCACTTAAGTAATATGGCTGGGGATTTTCCGGGCCGATCTGTGCTGCTTGCGAGGGCCACTCTGGAAGATTTATGGGTCACGTCACTTTCTGATCCACTGGGGGCAGTGACACCGTATCGTATGCATTACACAATTAAGCCCGCCCCCGTACTCCTATTGGCTAGGGGGCGTGCTTAACTGTGCAATTCATTATTTTGATTCCCAGTATAACCACTGAAGGGGTTAAGGAAAGGGTTGAATAAATGCGAAGGTCTTTTCTGTTTTTTTGAAGGATTCTAGAGAGGGGGGGGGGGGGCACTAGATAGGGAAATTCCGATTAATATTAATGAGCAGTAATGAATTTTGATTATAATATGCAGACATGTTCATTTTCTATTATGGGTTTTCTTTTGACTCTTAGCCCCTTATTTTATTTTATTGCAGTTATATTAATGAACCATGTATCCGCACACTTTATTATAATTTCAGGCCTGGAAGTTGTCTCCTGGTGCCTTAGGTTACTATCTGCCTGGTTTTCATTAATAAACATTCACTGCTGGTTATTACAGTATTTGTTAGGGTTTTTAATTAAATGCTCCTTGCCCTTTAGAACGGTGTGGATTACCAAGTTTAGCTTAAGTGCTGCTGTAGTCATATACAGTACACTTGGGGCATATTCAATTAAGCCTGAGATTTACTGAGCAGGGAAAGACCCGTGTTCTAACACAAGGAGTAGTTCAATCATTTAAACACTGTAAAACCTCTGGTAATATGCACACACCCGGATTCCATACTAATGTAAAATCGAATGGGTTTCCCCCACGCCTTAAATGCAGAGGGGTGCATTCAACACAGATCTTATTCTCCCGGCTCCCGAAGCAGCAAGGAAAATTCCTGCTCCTGGGAATAAACGTTGGGAGTTCCCTGCATCGAATTGGCAACACTTAGCCACTGGCTAAACCCTGCGGTTTATTGGAGATGACCCTCGGACTAGTCACGCTGATAATGATCTCCAGTGGGTTTATCTATTGTTCTCTTATGTAGTGCCTGCATATTCCATTGTGTGTTACAATTTGGATCAAATCAGTACTAAAAGGAGAACAGACAAGCGGAGGGTCCTGCCTGACAGCTTACCATGTATAAGGCAAGGATTGAGGTGCTAGGATACTGTCACTAGGTCGACAGTATGACGGCCGATATAAGTTGGATTGACCACTAAAGGTCAACAGGCCTAAAGTTCACAGGGTCGGAAGCTTGACTTGAGTTTTTCACATTTTTTTTTTATTTGATCAAAAATAGGTGGTATTTCTCTTTCGTTCATCCTGGCTACACAGCTAACCTTGGGATGTAGTAGGGTCCGCAGAAGCAAAGGCACCTATATGGCTTCTTTTAGGAAAGCAGGCTCCTCCCCACTGCATCCCAGAATGCTTCAGTTCGTTTTAATGGCCCACCGGAGTGGGTGCTTTGCTGACAGTTTTCTGATGGAATAAGTATAGCTAGGTGTTTTTTTATTTTTTTATTAATGCACTAGTTAGACAGGCTTTTGCCAGTGTGTTACGTCTTAACAGAAGTTTCCACACACTGAGAGCGCAGCAGATGCTGACAGAAGCGCGTCCTGTCAGCCCTCTGTGTGCGGAGGGAGACTGTCTGTTACCTCTACACAGCGCTTAAACCTCTTTTTTAAAGAGGTTTTTCCTGGGCTCTGGGGGGTCCTGAACCGGCTCCCTTTTAGAGGGGGATCGTGGGGGATCGGTTTTCCGCGATGGTGGCCGCCATCTTGCGGGGTTACAGACTGAAATCCCATAGGGGTGGTAAAGTCTGTCACAGGAGCCCAGCGGTGCTGGACGCTTCCAAATGATCCCTAGAAGAAGGGGAGGCACTGGAAGGAAGGAGAAGACACCAGTGGAAAAGGCTGAAGGCTGATCTTCCGTGCTGATGCAGAGACTTGGTCTCTCCCGTTAGCGCCCTTTCTCTCCAAGCTGCGGAGCTGAAGCAGGGTTTACCAGATACAGCACAGAGGAATACCTTCTCCTTGGACAACCCTTTCCCCCGCTGATCGCAGAGGACCTCTGGCAGCGTTTGCAGACAGGATAAGTACACTGTTACACAATTCTGTACATTTGCCTGACATTGTGCACTGTGCTTTAGTCATGACTGAAGGGTGTACTGCTGTTGCCTTGGGGGAGATAGCGCCTGTCATGTTACTTAACTGCAAATTCTGTGGGGTTAAATTAACATGTGAACAGATGGACCAAGAGGATTTGTGCCCCTCATGTGAGTCTGTGCCCAGCGGTGCACAAGCCCAGAGGCCTGAGCAATCTGAGCCTGCGTAGGCAGCTGCGATGGGGAGGTCAATGGATGCCTTGGTTAAGGCTTTAAACAGGCAGAGTGATAGTTTGAGAAAGTCTCCTGGCCGTCTTTCTTCCTCCCAGACTTCACTGGGCTCTATTACCCCATCACAGGGGGACCCTACTCTGGTGTAGTTTATGCAGAATACTGCACAGGGGGTACATAAGCTTAATGTGTTTATGGAACAGTTTAAAAAAACAAACCCCTTGTAGTGTTGCACATAGGTATCCCATTATCCTCTTCTCCCCTGTTTAATGTGGATACTGATGAGGAGGGTGTATGTGAAGAAGAGGTGCCCTGGGGACAGAGGGCCTTATTCTAGGTCACTCTTTCTGACAAAATCCTTCTAAAGGTGCGTACATACTGGGGGAGATATATTGCTCAGCAATACAATATATTGCTCAGTGTCTCCTTTTCATCAGCGGCCAGAGATGGTCCCTGATGAAAAGGAACCACCTGTACAGATGGGGCAGGCTTCTTCTTTGCTGGCGAATCACCAGAACGTCACCGCTGGCGATCCGCCAGCAGCCTGCCTCACCATCTGACTGAGACGCGCGTGCGTCTCAATCTCCGTTGGCGGGGCGAATGGAACCCTGTCCGTCTCCACTTCAGGGAGACGGACAGGGTTGGGGGGGGGGGGTTGCGGGCAGGCGGCGGGGACCCCGGGTGACCGCCGACAAGCCGGCGGTGACCCGGGGGAAGTGCTGGAAGCGCCGTCAGAAGGGGACGCGCGCGTGTCCCCTTCTCGCTATAGAGATGGCGCTGGCGGGGGATGGCGGCTGGCGTCGCCATCGCCATCCCCTGCAAAGATGGGACCTGCCCCATCTGTACCTTGTTAAAACCCTTGAAAGTTAATATCATGTTCCCCCTATGTAGTTAATTAGCATGTAGAACAGCACAGGAGGCCGGAGTTAGAGATGGTGGTGGTTCTTGCTGCCACTGCTAACTTGAGTGGAGGAGTGCCCATTGTTTCGTATCTGTCTCTGTCAGCGTATACTGTAATTGCTGATGCATAACTACAAATCGGGTCGTGTTGCAGAATCTGAGTGACTCTATAGATGCACAGGGTGAGGTGCTCTTCTGGGACTACTCCCCAGTAGCAAGTAAGAGTGCAACCGCTAACTTATGCACACCCAGAATATGCCGTCTGAATGGCCATGATATGTCTGCGTTTGGCCAACCACTCCCCTTTCCCCCCCTCAAACACGGTCTTCCTGTCACTCACTTTTGCCACTAATCTCTTGCTGCAAGCAGACTTGTAATTCAATTGCTGCACATCCGCACTGTGGCTCATAAGCATGCGTAGTGGGAAAACATCAACCGTTCGTGTCCATTGGCTGGTTTGTGACCACATCTGTTTCAGTTATGTGGAGATTATGGGGTCCATTTATTAACAATCACATGTGCGGTGCGGTATTAGCACCCAACATCACAATGCAACATGAGGTTATAGCAGGGATATTTATCAAAGAGCAACTGCAGGGACAAATATCTGAAAGAAGGCCGTTCCTGTGACATTCTCATATATAGGAAGCAGGATTCCCGCACAACCGTAGTCCCACTGACCACGCATATGTGGAAGCCAATGTAGGGCAGAGTTCCAAAGGTTCCCCATGCTGGCTAATTATGTAAAGAGTAGCCCATAAGCTACAATGGGCTAACGCCAGGGACCAGTGGCGTAAGTTCGCCCATGTTGCCTGGGGGCAAGATAAACCTTGGTGCCCCCCCCAATAGACCGATCGCTAAAGAGAGGGAGAATGAGATAGGGGGAGCGAGGGAGAGAAAGATAGGAGGAGAATTAGAGAGATGGGGAATGATATATAAAGGGAAAAACAAGTGTCAAAGAGAAATAATGTAAGGGAGGGAGGGGGAGTCAGGGAAAGTCAGAAAATGAGCAGCCCTCACCTTATTGACACCGCTGGAGCCGCGGTGCCAGAAACCACAGAACCTGTCCTGCAGTGAGCGGCCCCTGTGTCTCTAGCGCTCTGGGCTTCTTAAATGTGTGCCTGCCCTCAGTCCTGTTCTCAAACCGCAGGTACTGTAGGCTGCAGATTTAAATTGTCCTGGACAACCGCTGGCCGTACAGCTCTGCAGCGCCGGCAGCTGTATATTACTGCCTGTGGTGCTAAGCATGGCCGCTGTTGAGGGGGCCCCGGGAAACTTTCTCCCTGAGCCAGCTGGCGTTTGAAGGAGAGGATGTGCCCCTTCAGGGCTTAGTGCCCCGGCGGCAGGAGCCTCCGTTGCCTCCTGGAGTTCCGCCACTGCCAGTGACATATTCTTAATGGGTGCAATGTGCACGGTTGCCCTGAGTCCCAGGGGGCCCCACACCGCATACACTGCACCCATTTTAGAATACCCCACCAGGGTCCCGCAATGAAGGCAGCAGCGTTGCCAGAATGACTAAAAAATGGCCACTGTGCCATTTTGCTGGAGGTCTGAGTTTGAGCACTCTAGCGCTGCAGCTGGCAGAGAGGAGCAGCACAGATGGATCAGGTTGTACACAGGCCTCATCCTCTCTTAAAGCACCCCCCCTGCAGGCAGGGGCGCCGACAGGTCGGATGGGCGCCGGTGAAAAAATAAACAAGAGGGACTGTCTTCGGTACTTGTTTCTTACTACGGCCACAATCGTGGGCATTGTGTACCTTAAAGTTAAGGTACACAATGCCCGCGATGGACCCGATTTCCTTTGAAATCAGGTCCATTTAGCCGTCAAACGCTAAATCGCGGGCATCGCGTCGGTCGCGGCCATTAACATGGCCCCAGACGCGACCGACGCGATGCCTGTGATTTCCCCATAGGCTTCAATGTTAAAATAATTTTTAACATTGAAATCGGGAGCATCGCGTCGGTCTTGTGCCATTATAATGGCACAAGATGAGATGGACTTGATTAAGTCCATCTCACATAGGAACCAATGTGAAATGGCCCAATATGACCCATTTCACATTGTATATGGCCCCGTCGTCAACCCACGATTGACGCGAACCCGAAGCGTGGCGAGCGGCGGCGGTGCACGTCCTCCGACCTTTTCATACCCCTACTATCCACGTCGGCGTGGAGTTGAGAATATAAAGTGTGGCGAGCCCGAAGCGTGGTGAGCGGACGCGTATACCTGTGAAGTAATACGCGTCCCCTCGCGGGGCTCGCTGCGGTCGCCACGCTTTATATTCTCAACTCCACGCCGACGTGGATAGTAGGGGAATGAAAAGGTCAGAGGACGTGCACCGCCGCCCCTCGCGGGCTCGCCACGCTTCGGGTTCACGTCAATCGTGGGGTGACGACGGGGCCATATACAATGTGAAATGGGTCATATTGGCCCATTTCACATTGGTTCCTATGTGAGATGGACTTAATCAAGTCCATCTCATCTTGTGCCATTATAATGGCACAAGACCGACGCGATGCTCCCGATTTCAATGTTAAAAATTATTTTAACATTGAAGCCTATGGGGAAATCGCGGGCATCGCGTCGGTCGCGTCTGGGGCAATGTTAATGGCCGCGACCGACGCGTTGCCCGCGATTTAGCGTTTGACGGCTAATTGGACCTGATTTCAACGGAAATCGGGTCCATCGCGGGCATCGTGTACCTTAACTTTAAGGTACACAATGCCCGCGATTGTGGCCGTAGTAAGAAACAAGTACCGAAATGAAGGTTACTGCATTCACCTATACCGATCCTGTAATGGTCACATTACTTTGCAACCCCTATCATTATTAATACATTGTTCGCTTAATTTTTACTAATTTTACCAGAGGCCTTTCTGCTGTGATTGGCAGGCCTATTTATGCTGTCTGTACTCTGTTGGCGCTATATAAATGTATTTCATTTAATGTACAGACTAAGTTGCGTTTAGGCATATAATTACCTAGCATCCAGCCAATTAGATGTAGAATATCCGCTGGTGAGTCTGCTGTAAGCTATTCCGGTGACTTGTTCAACAGCGCAGATTTTTTTTTAAAATATATTTGTTAAAGTCATGCTGACTTATTTCACAGCTTTATATACTGAGCGTCTTCTTAGTCCAGTTATTTATATCTATGGAACAGTACTTCAGAAACACTGCACTCAACTAATGGAGGTGGCATTTTGTCACTTTGCAGAAAGAGGGAGCCAGAGAGCCATTAGACCCTAGACATCACATACACAGTGTTTACCTGCAGAACGCATGTAAATATAATGTATCATAGTTCTCATTCTCTGAATATCTCACTATTTCACCTGTATTAAGAAATAATGCGATGGGCTTGGGATATTTGTATGCATGATATGACCGTTCCACACTTGCTGTGAAACTTGCATTGCGAGCCGCTCCACCTGTTGCTCACTTATCAAGCACATCCCTGGTCCCTTCCCTGCACCTCGCATCTGCTTTTACCCCAGATGTAGCTGAGTATTTACATATTTTGTGTTACCTGGTAACTATCCGTCACCCACAATCTCCCTTTATCATAATCATGTGACACGCCTACCTCCTCCCTACCTTTCCCTCTTGCAACAGTCACTTACATTGAGAATCTGTCTCTCACCAGTCACCTGTGTTTAGATTAGAATTTCTCAGCAGTCTCTTGTATTTAACTGGTCTTACTACATGTTCTGCAGCTGTCTCTTGCAGCAGTCTCTAGCTTAATAGCCCATTTTCATGTAGTCTCCCTTTTGCAGCAGTCTATTCTCTCTCTCTCCCTTCTGAATTATGGAGGTACAGGCAGCCATTGTGTAGCTGTATTCTGTGCCCCTACCCTGCTGGGCGAGCCCCCTTCGCTCTACAGAATACTAATCTGCCTGATCTCACTTTCTGCTCCCCATGTTCTTCCCTTCTTCCTGTCTACTCTCCCAGAATAACAATTTCTTTCTGCACTTTCACACTTCCCATTCTCGCTGTAACCCCCTCTCTACCCTTCTCTGCAACCCCCCCCCCCCCATGCTCAGTCTTCTCTATCAAACACCCTCCCCCCCTGTTGCTCTCTCCCCCCCTCCTTCTCTGCTTCCACAGTCTTTTCCACTTAAGTGTCTGTGAATAAAACCCATGTCGCTCTTTACTCCACCTCCTGCCCCCCCTCCTCTGATTGAGAATTTACAGAGCTGTGCATTATACTGATATATAGGGGTCTCCTGTATAGACTACAGTGATGAGGAATTCGTACCTGTTCCCCTGCACATCTGCTATAGCCATCCAATCTGCCACCTGTTCCTGGATGTAGCAGCCAAACCTGTCTACTCTGCATAGACCTTATACTCAGTGAGGATTTTAACACTTTCATGCACAGGAGATAATCCATGGATGAGTTTGAAAGTAATGAGATTTAGGTTAAATTCCCACTTGGGATTTCTTTCTTGCGAACGGGTTCTACTAACCTGGGGCATTCAGGATGAGTTCCTATTATCTAAGTCTCTATTAAACCTCAGGTCCCCTGTGGTCCCTTGGATAGATAGGGCATTGTTATTCACCCCCCTCCGTCGGCTAACGCTGATTGCACAGGATGCTAGCAATGCCAGGAGTAGAGGAGCAAAGAGGGAAGGTGGTATGTGTGGTGCTAACTGAGAACACTCCTTAAAAACAGGACATGCTCAGCTGAAATACTCACTTCCCAGAACAGCTTTTGGCACCTGAAGTTCCCTGAGGATATTGGTATTGGTCTGAGGTCAACATGGAACTGGAGAAAGAAGTTCAGCCTCTACCTCCACGTTACCGGTTCCGGGATTTACTGATGGGGGACTGGCAGCAGGATGACAGGTAACACCGATGCACGTGGGGGAGTGAGAAGGAAAGAAAGTTATACTCATGCAATAAACATTTATTTCATACAGTTGGGGGGGGGGGGTGTTAAAAGTATTCAGAAAATTAGGAGTACCCCCATTGTAGCACTCACTCTTTAATAGAGATGACACATGTGCCCATATTTTAAAGATCAGATGTAGTATTCCACAGGTGAATAGTGTAATAGAGAGGAGCTGTATAATACACAGATGTTAAGGGATCTCCCCCCAGAGGTGTCTGCGCTGTGTACAGTGTAATAGAGAGGAGCTGTATAATACACAGATATTACCGGGATCTCCCCCAGAGGTGTCTGCGCTGTGTATAGTGTAATAGAGAGGAGGTGTATAATACACAGATATTACCGGGATCTCCCCCAGAGGTGTCTGCGCTGTGTACAGTGTAATAGAGAGGAGCTGTATAATACACAGTTATTACTGGGATCTCCCCCTAGAGGTGTCTGCGCTGTGTATAGTGTAATAGAGAGGAGCTGTATAATACACAGATATTACCAGGATCTCCTCCCAGAAGTGTCTGCGCTGTATATGGTGTAATAGAGAGGAGGTGTTAAACCAATATTACCGGGATCTTCCCCCATAGGTGTCTGCGCTGTGTATAGTGTAATAGAGAGGAGCTGTATAATACACAGATATGACCGGGATCTCCCCCCCAGAGGTGTCTGCGCTGTGTATAATGTAATAGGGGAGGTGTATAATACACAGATAATACCGGGATCTCCCCCCCAGAGGTGTCTGCGCTGTGTATAATGTAATAGGGGAGGTATATAATACACAGATATTACCGGGATTCCCCCCCCTCCCCCCCCAGAGGTGTCTGCGCTGTGTATATTGTAATAGAGAGGAGCTGTATAATACACAGATATTACCGGGATCTCCCCCAGAGGTGTCTGCGCTGTGTATAGTGTAATAGAGAGGAGCTGTATAATACACAGATATTACCTGGGATCTCCCCCAGAGGTGTCTGCGCTGTGTATAGTGTAATAGAGAGAGGAGGTATATAATACACAGATATTACCGGGATATCTTCCCAGAGGTGTCTGCACTATATATAGTGTAATAGAGAGGAGCTGTATAATACACAGATATTACCGGGATATCCCCCCAGAGGTGTCTGCGCTGTGTATAGTGTGATAGAGAGGAGCTGTATAATACACAGATATTACCTGGGATCTCCCCCAGAGGTGTCTGCGCTGTGTATAGTGTAATAGAGAGGAGTTGTATAATACACAGATATTACCTGGGATCTCCCCCAGAGGTGTCTGCGCTGTGTATAGTGTAATAGAGAGAGGAGGTATATAATACACAGATATTAACGGTATCTCTTCCCAGAGGTGTCTGTGCTGTGTATAGTGTAATAGAGAGGAGCTGTACAATACACCGATATTACCGGGATCTCCCCCCAGAGGTGTCTGCGCTGTGTATAGTGTAATAGAGAGGAGGTGTATAATACACAGATATTACCGGGATCTCCCCCCAGAGGTATCTGTGCTGTGTATAGTGTAATAGAGAGGAGTTGTATAATACACAGATATTACCTGGGATCTCCCCCAGAGGTGTCTGCGCTGTGTATAGTGTAATAGAGAGAGGAGGTATATAATACACAGATATTAACTGTATCTCTTCCCAGAGGTGTCTGCGCTGTGTATAGTGTAATAGAGAGGAGCTGTATAATACACAGATATTACCGGGATATCCCCCCAGAGGTGTCTGCGCTGTGTATAGTGTAATAGAGAGGAGGTGTATAATACACAGATATTACCGGAATCTCCCCCCAGAGGTGTCTGCACCGTGTATAGTGTAATAGAGAGGAGGTGTATAATACACAGATATTACCGAGATATCCCCCCCCAGAGGTGTCTGCGCTGTGTATAGTGTAATAGAGAGGAGTTGTATAATACACAGATATTACCTGGGATATCCCCCCCAGAGGTGTCTGCGCTGTGTAATAGAGAGGAGGTGTATAATACACAGATATTCCCGGGATCTCCCCCCAGAGGTGTCTGCGCTGTGTATAGTGTAATAGAGAGGAGGTGTATAATACACAGATATTCCCGGGATCTCCCCCCAGAGGTGTCTGCGCTGTGTATAGTGTAATAGAGAGGAGGTGTATAATACACAGATATTACCGGGATCTCCCCCAGAGGTGTCTGCGCTGTGTATAGTGTAATAGAGAGGAGGTGTATAATACACAGATATTACCGGGATCTCCCCCCAGAGGTGTCTGCGCTGTGTATAGTGTAATAGAGAGGAGCTGTATAATACACAGATATTCCCGGGATCTCCCCCCAGAGGTGTCTGCGCTGTGTATAGTGTAATAGAGAGGAGCTGTATAATACACAGGTATTACCGGGATCTCCCCCCAGAGGTGTCTGCGCTGTGTATAGTGTAATAGAGAGGAGGTGTATAATACACAGATATTACCGGGATCTCCCCCCAGAGGTGTCTGCGCTGTGTATAGTGTAATAGAGAGGAGCTGTATAATACACAGATATTCCCGGGATCTCCCCCCAGAGGTGTATGCACTGTGTAACCTCCTAACCTCTTTTGATCCTCCTATCCTGCCTCCGTTCCCCTCCGTTCCTACTTATCCTATTGTATTTCGTTCGTCCACCCACCTATTTTTGGTATGTTAACTCTTATGAGCAGGGCCCTCCTTCCTCACGTACTCACCCTACCTCATTACCTCACCTGTGCTCCTGTCCTGTTCTTCCCTTCCTCTACTTCATCTTCAGTCTCCTTGACAATTTTGACACCTACTTCTGAACTGATGCTGATTTTAGTTCTACCAGCTATACCCCTATTTATACTGTATCTTTCTACACACCCTGTACGTTACCTTGTAATTTGTTTTTTTTTGTTTGCTATGTACGGCGCTGCGGACACTTTGTGGCGCCTTATAAATAAACGTACTACTACTACTACTACTAGAGAGGAGCAGTATAATATAATCATTTTCCCATTGAGATCCCATGGATCTCAACTGTACTGCATGTTAGTAGGGGAAGGAACTCTGTATATCCTGTTTATATCTGGCAGACACCTTGTCCTGTACACATATCCGGAGCTTTGGAAAGATTATAAGAGCACGCTGTCCATTATCTGGCAGTGCTTAATCTGTTGATCTTAACTGAAAGCTTCGGAAATAAAACGGATATAATCTTGATTGATTTATTGTACAGGATCCATTCAGCCATCGTGCAGTAAAATCAATCCTCTGTCGCTGTGTTCCTTATAATGTTTAATTGGTTTAGTGGGTGGATTCTGGCCTTAAGGTGCCCACACACTAGAAAGATCTGCGATCATAAGATGTGCGGCAGTGGTGGAACTTGTGAGTGGTTGGCCCAGGTGCAAAAATATAATTTAGGCCTCCCACCTCCAGTCCAACCCAAGTTCACAATATGCCACACAGCAGTGGTTGGCAGCAGTGGGCCCCTTAGTCCTTATGGGCCCCGGTGCAATGCACCTGCTGCACCAATGGTAGTTCCGCCTCTGATGTGCGCATAAATTAGCCTTCAAATCTTTTGCCTGTCCTGGACAAAAGATTTTAGGCAAGCGCACATCTTTACCAAAGATTTTTCTTAAGATCCTGTGTGCGGAATATTTAGTTAAATCTTCTGATCTTTCATGCAGCACGTAAGATCAGAAGATTTAGCAAAAGGTCCACAGGAGCGCGCATCGGACCGAAAACAGCCGATCTTTGTCCGATTATCGGTGAACATCGGACAATATATCGGCCGATTTATCGGAAATCGGCCAAAAAAATCGTTCTAGTGTGTGGGCAGCTTCAATGCAATATGGACAAGCAGCTGTAAAACAGGGCAATACTGTATAACCAGCAATGCATATCCTGCAGTAAGGTGTTCTTGACCAGTCCTTTGTCCTATCTTGTGTAAAGCTTATGCGTCTGATTTGTAAGGTTTTTTTTTTAACTACAGTATATACATATTAATAGTATCATTAACAATATTATCGTGCATATAGTGTGTAATGACTATATTGTTAATGAGGCACACTCCATTTCATGGTGAAAAAGAGGGCATGGCCTAACATTATACCACACACTGTAATGCCCATTGCACATTTTAGCGAACTTTGTAATACCCATTACACATAAATCCACAGCCACATGCCGTAATGCCAATTACACATAAGGCCCATAGCTGCCTACCCTTCTGCATTCTGCAGGAGACTCCCTGAAATAGAAGCAATCTCCCTCTTTCCCTCATTAGTCTAGCAATCTCCCTCATTTCACCTAGCCCAAATTTTTAGGGAAAAAAGGAATGAGAGATTTACATTGAATCACAAGCGCCATTTCCCAGCACTTTACCCAGTATAGTAGCATGACTGGGTGGAGCATGACACGCACCCTCAAAGGGGCTCTTTGCAAAATTCTATTACCAACTATAATCTCCCTGAAACTGGTTTTCAAAAGTAGGCAAGTATGATAAGGCCACACATGATGCCCATTACATACTATACATACATTACATACTATACATACCATACCGTAATTCCCATTACACATTTGACACATAAGTGCCACTTACCTACATGCTCATTGCTAGGAAATTAATTCTCGATGCCAAGGGGGACGGAAATAGGTCGTTGCCAAGGGGGACTGAAATAGCTTGTTGCCAAGGGGGACTGAAATAGCTTGTTGCCAAAGGGTACTAAAATAGCTAATTTCCATGGGGGACTGCATACCCTCCAACATGACCCATTCTATTAGGTACAAAATACTCTGTTCCTGGACTTACCTGCCAGTGGCAGTTACAGAGGTGGGGCTCCAGCACAGTCCAATATTCAAAGAGGGGGTAACATCAACTGTCAGTGAGTCCAGGACAGTGTTGCTTGGAGTGGCAGTAGGTGTGGCTCCCCTTTTTGAATATTTGACTGTGCTGCAGCCCCATCTGTGCAAGGGAAGTCCAGAAACAGAGCATTTTGTACCTAATGGAATGGGTCATGTTGCAGGGTATGGTTCTGACTGAAATAGCTTGTCGCCAAGGGGGACTAAAATAGCTTGTTGCCAAGGGGGACTGAAGCCCTCTCCCCTCAGAGCCTGTCCGCCGCTATTTTCAATTTTCGAGCAAGCCAAAAGGAGCTCACAGTAAAGCAGCCACCAATGCTGCTTCTGATTGGCTGCTGGGCCACATGCGCCTATTGGCTAGCGATCCAGTAGGAGCCTTTATTTTGAAATAGCTGCGGACAGCCGGGCACAGCAGGCTAGCTGGATGGGTGAGCAGAAGAGTGGGGGAGCTGGCGGCAGAGTTTGCGGTGCATGGCTTTAGTGCCCTGTGATCTGTTGGCGCCTTGTGCTCCGCCCTCTCCACACCCCTGCTCCCTGGGAGTTCTTTAGATGCGATAAATCAATGCAGGTGAGTTGATGGGAAATTACCACCTGTGTCACACTGATCAGACTGAGGCATACCTCCCAACATGACCCTCTCCAGGAGGGACAGAATATTCTATTCCTGAACTTCCCTCTTAATGATTGCCATCACCTGTGGTGAAACACCTTTTTTTACTACTTAACCTGTTCAGAAAAAGAGCCTTGTGTCCCTCCTGGAGAGGTTCAGGTTGGAAGGTATGCGGATGCAAAGACCAAGAAAGCCACAAGGTATGATCTGTGATCAGATGTGGAGCTGCCGCGGAACACAAGTGCAGGAAACGTATGCAAATTAAATTACTGAAGCCCTGGTACACAGGAAATGCACAGCGCAACTGTCCTATCCCATCTTCTCCCCTGGGCTTTGAGCTGCACAGTGTATTTGGAAGCTGAGAGGTAGGTAAAAGAAGCTGTCTGGCCACTCTGACTAATGAGGGTGTGCAGTAAGAGTGGCTGTGCTGCTGGATTGCTTCTTTTAATTGGGGAACACTCCATACCCCCCCACTATCCTACATTATGCCTGTGGCTTTGGCCAGTGCATTAGAAGCGCCCAGTGACCTACAGTATGTGAAGGCTGCAGGAAGATGAACGTTTGTCTGTCTGGCTCAAGTACAGTGCCATGTCATCATATCGCATCATTTGTTGTCTCCGCTGATATGATATCAGCTTCTCCTCTAATCTCGTGTTTCTTCCTTACCTTTTTTTTTTTAAATAATTTTCCTCTTTGTTACAATCTCTGCTCTTTTCGCTTCTTTACCAGCATTATGATTTTTTTCCCTTCCGGGACCAGGCCCTCTGCCCTTCCCTTCCTCTGCCCCAGCCCCTTTTTGACTGCGGGTTCGCCTCTGGCGCAGTAAGTCCCCACTCGCCAGTCTACAAGATGTGGGAGGCATGTCCATGATGCTAAATAAAGTTTCTTTCTACAAGTCATATTTGTCTACAATCCCCATACCACCCACATCTCTGCCCCCATATGGACTTGTGTCAGAGGCGCATACTAAGGGACTGCCAATAAGATGTTTATCGTGTAACAAACTGAGTTTGTTACATATTGAAATGGAAGCATTCTCTAAACCCTGAGCAGTGAGCCCTTAGCCCAGTGATGGCTAACCTTGACACGCCAGCTGTTGTTGAACTACACAACCCAGCATGCCCTGCATCAGTTTTAGCATGGGCAAATAGTAAAACTGTAGCAGGGCATGCTGGGATGTATAGTTCAACAACAGCTGGAGTGTCAAGGTTAACTATCACTGCCCTAGCCTCCTCTTTTTATCCACATCCATAAAAAAACATTCCCTTGCTCCGTTCCGTCTGTTCCTCCAGCATGTCAGGTTTTCTGAATTACTATACACACTATTGTAGCCGAATAGGGTCAGGGACCGTTCTCCTTTGATTCCTGTCAGGTGATCCTGAAAGCTGGCTCTGCTGGGTGGAATAAAATTTGACGTCTCTGTGCTACAATTTTAAAAACTCTTCTAGTTTTCAAGCCTGTATTTATATTTTTGTCCTATGTAATTAATGTGAGAAATGGCTTATTGTAATACTGTGTAACTGTAATTTGGGCAGGATTGTAGGGCATTTGTTTTATTTTATTTTTTTTTATAAAAATTACGTTTCTTTCAATAACCTATAATCCTTGAATAATCTTGAAGAGACAAAAGACCATAAATGTTGCAAATAATATATAATGTATTTTATACTGTGTGGAAAGTAGAAAAAAACTAACTATAACAAACGCCAAAACATTCGGCCTTATTGCTCAACTGCAAAGTGGTTAGCTGCCCTGTGTAAATCTGTGAGTGAATTGCAAAAATGTAGCAATTGGGTATCCTGTTGCACATCCATATACCAATTACTCACTGTCTAATGATTTTCCCACTATGGAAACATGACTCTGACCCTTCCACATCCCTGCAAAAGATGCAAGATGACTGAGGGTTGCACTGACATCAGACATCCTCCCTTAAAATGATTGGGCATGCCTACATTTTTCTGAAACTCACAGCCACATAGCAAAACTAATGCAAAGCATCCTGGGATGTGTAGTTCATTAACATCTGGAGGGCCGGTGTTGCCCTCACTTATACCCCTTTCACATTGCAGCTAATTACCGGGTACAAGCTGGTTTCTTGCCAGTTCGACCCGGTAATTAGTGTGATGTGAAAGGGGTTACCGGTTACAGCTAACCAGTAGCCACACAGCAATCTGAACCGGGTAAACCGGGTTCTTACCAGTTCGTCGCTGTGCAGTGTGAATGGGTTAAACGGGTCAAGCGACCCATTTCCCCTTCAAACTATGGAGGAGGCAACACTTGGCGCAGCGCCAGCTCTAAGCGCTGCCTCCTCCCCCGCCCCTGATGATGCTCCGCTGCCCCCCTGATGATGCCAGCGAACTGCTAATATTGCCGGTTCGCTGTTTCAATGTAAATTTACTAAGATGGGCGTTCTATTGAAGATAATTATTGATAGATATATTTCTGTCCCCAACTTACTTTCCCACCCATTATCATTCATTCTCTCATTTCAATTGTAAGATTTCACAAGCAGGGCCTTCCATCCTTAGGTCACTGGTACAACTATAATGTACATCATCATCATCATTGTTCAACCCACCCTTTTTCTCTATCCTTCTTCAGGGGCTCCAGACTTGCTTGCGCTGGTCTATGACCTGTTCTGTCCCCTTGCATAACTATTTTGCCCTTCAACATTTAGGGACAGATGCACTTAGCCATGGAGTGGCATATACTGTAGTAGAAAGAGAGAAACTACCAACCCATCAGCTGCTACATGTCATTTTTCAAAGAACCTGGAACACAGAAGCTATCTCTCTCTCCAATGTATTACTCTCTGAGGTTTAAAACCGATCCCTTAGCAGGCTCTGGGCCAGATTCTCTAAGCTTCAAAATGTTAAAATGTAGAGTGATAAACAAGACAGCCAATCAGCTCCTACCTGCCATGTCACAGGCTGTGTTTGAAAAATGTCAGACAGGAGCTGATTGGCTGGCTGTTTATCACTGTCCATTTTATCACTTTTGAAGCTTAGAGAATCTGGCCCTATGTATGAAACCTTGGACAAAGATAAAGTACCAACCAACCAGTTGCTAATTGCCATTTTTCAAACATAATTTACAACATGGCAGTTAGGAACTGAGTGGCTGGCCTTTTATTTCTTCTCAATTTATTACTCTCCAAGGCTTGGTAACTATCCTACAATGGGTGTTATTCTGGTTCACTCTTTCTGACAAATTCCTTCTTAGAAGGACAAAACCATGTGCACTGCAGGGGGACAGATGTAAAATGTGCAGATAGAATTAGTTTTGGGTGAGATATTTTGTTTCTGTGCAGGGTAAATACTGACTGCTTTATTTTTACACTGCAATATAGATCTCACTTTGAAGTAAAACCCCACCCAAATCTAATTCTCTCTGCACGAGTTATATCTGCCCCACCTGCAGAGCACATGGTTTTGTCCTTCTAAGAAGGAATGTGTCAGAAAGAGTGAACCAAAATAACCCCCAAAGTGAGATGTTCCATCCCACCTTGTACTGTGCTGCTAGTTGTGCTGTTCAGTGCTTTGTTGCTGTGTATTGTGCTGTGGAGTCTTGTAAGGACATCTGAGGTTCCGCAGTGGAGACGGGGAAGTCGTATGTTAATGTACATAATACGCCGACTGAGACATCTAAGAGTGTAGCTAAAATAAATATTTGCCACAATAGGATGGCAATAGCTTGGGATCACTGTAGGATAAGTTCATGGGAGTTGCAAGGACAGCAAATACTTCTTCCATAGCGGCAGCTGAACTTGCTCTGTGAGTCAGAGAGCAGGGACGTGCAGTATGAGAAGCGTGATCATAAATCCTACTGCCCGCATTAATATGAGGGCACGGTAATCCCCAAATGTATTATAAAAAGGCCACATAGCAGGAAGAATGTGTAAGAGTACATCTGTCCTATAACAGCAAATTGTCATCTCTTGTGCCAAGTGAGCAGAGTATTACCTGTTTAACCCCTTCACGACATTTGACGTATATATACGTCATGGCCGGGAAGTACTTCCCGACCGTTGACGTATATATACGTCATGGCTTAAAACTGTCACTGCGTCTAGAGACGCAGTGACAGAGGGACGATGTCTGCTGTCCCTGACAGCAGACATGTCCGTGCATGCCCAGGGGGGGCGGCGATCGCTGTGATTGGCTGTTCATTGTGAACAGCCATTCACATCGTTTTCTGTGTCACCGGCGAATAACGTTCGCCGGTGACACGGGATCGGAGGTGATTGGTGCTGTAAAGTACAGCACCAATCACCGCGGGGTGTAAGGGTGACACTAGTGTCACCCCACCTCACCCCTCCCGCCCCCAAAGGCCGTGATTGGTTCGTCGGACCGACGGACCAATCACAGCCATGGAGGGGGGTTTAAACTAACGGTGACTGCACTGCAGACGCCATTCCGGTCTGGAATAGCGTGCAGTGCGGTCACCGTGCCCAGCTGCCGCCTATACTGACCAGAACCCATCCAAAATACTTACCTGATCATTGATATTGCTTATGCTTGTGACATCTTGTGACATCCTGTGACATCTTGTGCTGCTGCGATTTATTAGATAGAGAGAGAGTTAGAGAGAGAGAGATAGAGAGAGATAGAGAGAGATAGAGAGGCCTAGTGCTATATTTTGTGCTGCTGCAGTGTGATAGAGCTATAGATAGAGAGATAGAGAGAGATAGAGAGAGATAGAGAGAGAGAGATAGAGAGAGAGATAGTGACAGATTGTGCTATATATTTTTTATATAACTGAAAGAGATAGAGAGAGATAGAGAGAGATAGAGAGGCCTAGTGCTATATTTTGTGCTGCTGCAGTGTGATAGAGCTATAGATAGATAGAGAGAGATAGAGAGAGATAGAGAGAGAGAGATAGAGAGATAGTGACAGATTGTGCTATATATTTTTTATATAACTGACTGCTGCCCCCCCTTTTGTGCTGATCAGTATAAATTAACTGATCAGCAACTTTTTGGGGGCGCAGGTTTTTTTTTATATATAGATATACCTGTCAGTGCTGCTGCTGCAGTGTCATAGAGTGATAGATAGTGAGAGATAGAGAGAGATAGTGACAGAGAGTGATAGAGAGTGCTAAATTTTGTGTCTGCTGCCCCCGCCTTTTGTGCTGATCACTATATCTGAGGTGATCAGCAACTTTTTAGGGGTGCAGAGGTTTTTTTTTTTATATATACCTGTCAGTACCACCAAAGGTTGTGCACCTGCTGCCCCTCACTGGTAATCAGTGTCGCATCACTGATCACCTTTTTTTATTTTTTGTGAGTGCTGTGGGGTCTTTTTTACATTTTTTTTTTACACACACTGTGATTTTGTGTGTGTCCTGTGGCCACTGTGCGCTGATCAGTGACGTACATCACTGATCAGCTTTTTCGGCACAGGGTTGATCTATTTTTTTTTTTTTTTTGGATCAAATTCCTGTTGCCTTTGAGCGCTGTTCAGTGACGGACGTTACTGACCAACATCTGTGCTCAATTTTTGGCGCAGGACCTTTTTTTTTTTTAACCCCTTCCATTTTTTTTTTTAACCCCTTCCATTTTTTTTTAACCCCTTCCATTTTTTTTTTTAACCCCTTCCATTTTTTTTTTTTGAACCCTTCAATTTTTTTATTTTTGTATTTTTTTTTTCTGCACTACATACATACACACTACACACTACATACCCCCCGGGTTGAAATAAAGTTTGTACCCCCCCCTACACTATACACGTGTTGAAACATTTCACTACCAGTAACACAAAAATATAAATGGCATCCCAAATGTCATCCCAAATGTCGTCCCAGTCATCCAGGAGAATGTATTCGGTGGAGGAGGCATATGCCATGCTTGCCTCTGACTCTGACACAGCCAGTGAGGCAAGCGGGGAATTTGAAGGATTTGTCTTAAGCTCCTCTTCCTCCTCTGATGATGAGGGACCCCCTCAAAGACGCCCCCGTAGAGCAGCTGAGACCCCCCCCCCCCCAATAATTGATCTCGTATGGACCCCACCACCAGACAATTTTGAGCCCCAGGTTCCTGAGTTTTTGGCCATCCCAGGAATCCAATTTGATTCAACAGGTCTCAGAGAAATTGACATTTTTAAATTATTTTTCTCTGATGATTTTATAAATTTAATGGTGGACCAAACTAATTTATATGCCCAGCAGTTTATTGCTCAAAACCCCACGTCATCATTTGCTAGGTGGACCCCTGTAGATGCAGTAGAGATGATGACGTTTTGGGGTCTGGTGTTACATATGGGCATAGTAAAAAAGCCACAAATTAGGCAATATTGGAGTACAGATGTTCTGTACAGCACCCCATTTCACCGTATGGCCATGCCCCGGGCTCGTTTTGAGGCAATCCATAAATTTATACATTACACCGATAATGCACAGTGCCCACCCAGAGATGATCCCACTTTTGACAGGCTATTCAAAGTCAGGCCGGTCATTGATCATTTCAGTGCCAAATTTGCAGAGCTATACATCCCTGATAAATGTATTAGTATCGACGAGTCCCTTATACATTTTAAAGGAAGGGTTAAATTCCGCCAGTACCTTCCCAGTAAGAGGGCAAGGTATGGCATAAAAATGTATAAGCTGTGTGAAAGCACCACAGGGTACACCCACAAGTTTAGGGTATATGAAGGGAAGGATTCAAGAATTGAACCACCAGAATGCCCCCCCTCCCTCGTAGGTGTTAGTGGAAAAATTGTCTGGGATTTAATGCACCCCTTCCTGGATAAGGGTTATCACCTCTATGTGGATAACTTTTACACCAGCATCCCCCTGTTTAAGGCCCTTGGTTCAAGAGGTACAGCAGCTTGCGGTACTGTGCGCAAGAACCAAAGAGGCCTCCCCAAAACGCACATTGCCCAAGTAATGAGAAGGGGTGAAAGCAGGGGAATATGCACCGAAAATTTGTTGTTGGTCAAATATAAGGACAAGAGGGATGTCCTTATACTGACAACAATTCATGGAGACAGTACCACCTCCATCCCTGTACGAGGTACCAGTACCCACACCTCAAAACCAAATTGTATCCTAGATTACAATAAGTACATGGGCGGAGTGGATCTTTCAGATCAGGTACTGAAGCCGTACAGTGCCCTGCGGAAAACAAATATCTGGTACAAGAAGCTGGCCGTGTATATCATCCAGATGGCACTGTATAACGCTTACGTGCTATTCCGTTCTACCGGCCAGAGGGGGACATTTATGCACTTTCAAGAGGAAGTCATAAAGAGCCTAACATTTGGGAATCAGCAGGCAGAGGGCCCCAGTACTTCTAGTACTGGCCCCCGTATTGTACCAGGGCAGCATTTTCCCAACGAAATCCCCTCCACTGCAAGAAAGGGCAGGACACAAAAAAGGTGCAAAGTTTGCTATAAAAAGGGAATAAGAAAGGAAACTATTTTCCACTGTGAAACTTGCCCCGACAAACCCGGCCTATGTATAAAGGAGTGTTTCAAAATATACCACACATCTATGGATTATTAGGTTCATCATTTCACCGTGCTTCGGGGGTCTTGCTAATGCCACATAGCACCCACCATTCATTCCACCAGAATCTGAGCTGCAAAAACCAAAAATCACTCCTTCCCTTCTGAGTCCTGCCATGCACCCAACTGGTATTTTTTGGTCACATGTGAGGCATTGCCGTACTCTGGAGAAATTGGGGCACAGATTTTGGGGTGCTTTGTCTCCTTCATTCCTTGTTAAAATGAAAAATTTTGAGCCAGAAGTACATTTTTGTGTAAAAAAATGTATTTTTTTCATTTTCACTGCCCAGTTGTACCAAAATTGATGAAACCCCTGGGGGTTTGAAATGTACACTATACCCCTAGATGAATTCCCTGAGGGGTGTAGTTTGCAAAATGGGGTCACTTGTGGGGGGGTTCCACTGTATTGGTAATGCAACATAGCACCCACCATTCATTCCACCAAAATCTGTGCTGCAAAATCCAAAAATCACTCCTTCCCTTCTGAGTCCTGCCATGCACCCAACTGGTATTTTTTGGTCACATGTGAGGCATTGCCGTACTCGGGAGAAATGGGGGCACAGATTTTGGGGTGCTTTGTCTCCTTCATTCCTTGTGAAAATGAAAAATTTTGAGCCAGAAGTACATTTTTGTGTAAAAAAATGTATTTTTTTCATTTTCACTGCCCAGTTGTACCAAAATTGATGAAACCCCTGGGGGTTTGAAATGTACACTATACCCCTAGATGAATTCCCTGAGGGGTGTAGTTTGCAAAATGGGGTCACTTGTGGGGGGGTTCCACTGTATTGGTAATGCAACATAGCACCCACCATTCATTCCACCAAAATCTGTGCTGCAAAATCCAAAAATCACTCCTTCCCTTCTGAGTCCTGCCATGCACCCAACTGGTATTTTTTGGTCACATGTGAGGCATTGCAGTACTCTGGAGAAATGGGGGCACAGATTTTGGGGTGCTTTGTCTCCTTCATTCCTTGTGAAAATGAAAAATTTTGAGCCAGAAGTACATTTTTGTGTAAAAAAGTGTATTTTTTTCATTTTCACTGCCCAGTTGTACCAAAATTGATGAAACCCCTGGGGGTTTGAAATGTACACTATACCCCTAGATGAATTCCCTGAGGGGTGTAGTTTGCAAAATGGGGTCACTTGTGGGGGGGTTCCACTGTATTGGTAATGCAACATAGCACCCACCATTCATTCCACCAAAATCTGTGCTGCAAAATCCAAAAATCACTCCTTCCCTTCTGAGTCCTGCCATGCACCCAACTGGTATTTTTTGGTCACATGTGAGGCATTGCCGTACTCGGGAGAAATTGGGGCACAGATTTTGGGGTGCTTTGTCTCCTTCATTCCTTGTGAAAATGAAAAATTTTGAGCCAGAACTGCATGTTTGTGTAAAAAAATGTAATTTTCCATTTTCACATCCCAGTTGTACCAAAATTGGTGAAACCCCTGGGGGTTTGAAATGTACACTATACCCCTAGATGAATTCCCTGAGGGGTGTACTTTGCAAAATGGGGTGACTTGTGGGGGGGTTCCACTGTATTGGTGCTTTGGGAGTCTTGCTAATGCAACATAGCACCCACCATTCATTCAACCAAAATCTTTGCTGCAAAATCCAAAAATCACTCCTTCCCTTCTGAGTCCTGCCATGCACCCAACTGGTATTTTTTGGTCACATGTGAGGCATTGCCGTACTCGGGAGAAATTGGGGCACAGATTTTGGGGTGCTTTGTCTCCTTCATTCCTTGTGAAAATGAAAAATTTTGAGCCAGAACTGCATGTTTGTGTAAAAAAATGTAATTTTCCATTTTCACATCCCAGTTGTACCAAAATTGGTGAAACCCCTGGGGGTTTGAAATGTACACTATACCCCTAGATGAATTCCCTGAGGGGTGTACTTTGCAAAATGGGGTGACTTGTGGGGGGGTTCCACTGTATTGGTGCTTTGGGAGTCTTGCTAATGCAACATAGCACCCACCATTCATTCCACCAAAATCTTTGCTGCAAAATCCAAAAATCACTCCTTCCCTTCTGAGTCCTGCCATGCACCCAACTGGTATTTTTTGGTCACATGTGAGGCATTGCCGTACTCGGGAGAAATTGGGGCACAGATTTTAGGGTGCTTTGTCTCCTTCATTCCTTGTGAAAATGAAAAATTTTGAGCCAGAACTGCATGTTTGTGTAAAAAAATGTAATTTTCCATTTTCACATCCCAGTTGTACCAAAATTGGTGAAGCCCCTGGGGGTTTGAAATGTACACTATACCCCTAGATGAATTCCCTGAGGGGTGTACTTTGCAAAATGGGGTGACTTGTGGGGGGGTTCCACTGTATTGGTGCTTTGGGAGTCTTGCTAATGCAACATAGCACCCACCATTCATTCCACCAAAATCTTTGCTGCAAAATCCAAAAATCACTCCTTCCCTTCTGAGTCCTGCCATGCACCCAACTGGTATTTTTTGGTCACATGTGAGGCATTGCCGTACTCGGGAGAAATTGGGGCACAGATTTTGGGGTGCTTTGTCTCCTTCATTCCTTGTGAAAATGAAAAATTTTGAGCCAGAACTGCATGTTTGTGTAAAAAAATGTAATTTTCCATTTTCACATCCCAGTTGTACCAAAATTGGTGAAACCCCTGGGGGTTTGAAATGTACACTATACCCCTAGATGAATTCCCTGAGGGGTGTACTTTGCAAAATGGGGTGACTTGTGGGGGGGTTCCACTGTATTGGTGCTTTGGGAGTCTTGCTAATGCAACATAGCACCCACCATTCATTCCACCAAAATCTTTGCTGCAAAATCCAAAAATCACTCCTTCCCTTCTGAGTCCTGCCATGCACCCAACTGGTATTTTTTGGTCACATGTGAGGCATTGCCGTACTCGGGAGAAATTGGGGCACAGATTTTGGGGTGCTTTGTCTCCTTCATTCCTTGTGAAAATGAAAAATTTTGAGCCAGAACTGCATGTTTGTGTAAAAAAATGTAATTTTCCATTTTCACATCCCAGTTATACCAAAATTGGTGAAACCCCTGGGGGTTTGAAATGTACACTATACCCCTAGATGAATTCCCTGAGGGGTGTAGTTTGCAAAATGGGGTCACTTGTGGGGGGGTTCCACTGTCTTGGTGCTTGGGGGGTCTTGCTAATGCGACATAGCACCCACCAAAATTCCACCAGAATCTGAGCTGCAAAATCCAAAAATCACTCCTTCCCTTCTAAGTCCTGCCATGCACCCAACTGGTATTTTTTGGTCACATGTGAGGCATTGCCGTACTCGGGAGAAATTGGGGCACAGATTTTGGGGTGCTTTGTCTCCTTCATTCCTTGTGAAAATGAAAAATTTTGAGCCAGAACTGCATGTTTGTGTAAAAAAATGTAATTTTCCATTTTCACATCCCAGTTGTACCAAAATTGGTGAAACCCCTGGGGGTTTGAAATGTACACTATACCCCTAGATGAATTCCCTGAGGGGTGTAGATTGCAAAATGGGGTGACTTGTGGGGGAGGTTCCTAACTTTTAGCACTTATGGTGCCTAGAAACCTACATGGTGCCTAAAAAAAAATCTCATAAAAAGGAGGCTCCAAAATCAAGTAGGTGCTCCTTCTATTATGAAGCCTGTGGTTTGGTCAACGTGCACACTAGGGCCACATATAGGATATTTTTGAAAACAAAAGAATTGGGGGAATCAATTTTTAGTCACATTTCTCTAGTAAAATCTACTGTATTCGTTAGAAAAATGTATTAAAATTGAAACTCTGCAAAAAAAAAGAAATTTTGAAATTTCACCTACACTTTGTTTTAATTCCTGTGAAACACCTAAAGGGTTAACAAACTTCCAAAATGCTGTTTTGAATACTGTGAGGGGTGCAGTTTTTGAAATGGCATCATTTATGGGGGTGTCTCACATACAAGTCCCTCAAAGTCACATCAGAACTGAACTGGTCCCTAAAAAAATCAGTGTTTGAAATTTTCATGAAAATTTGAGAATTTGCTATTCATATTGTAAGCCTCCTAGTGTCCAAAAAAATTAAAAGGAAGTTGAAATAATGATGGAAACATAAAGTAGACATATGGTCTATGTTAGTTATTAACTATTTTGAGTGGTATGATTATTTGTCTCACAAGCAGAAAATTTAACATTTTGCAAATTGCTAAATTTTCCATTTTTTCACGATATTTTGGTATTTTTCACAAAAAAACACAGACTGTATCGACGAAAATTTACCACTAACTTGAAGTACAATGTGTCACGAGAAAACAATCTCAAAATCACTGGGATAAGTAAAAGCAAAAAAAAGTTATCCCCACTTAAGTGAGACATGTCAGATTTGAAAAAAAGGGCTCTGTCATGAAGGCACAAACTGGCTCTGTCATGAAGGGGTTAAACTAAGGAAAGCTGGGATTCTAAAGGACGGTTGTGCGCTAAAAATGAATGTTATGTTAAACTCGTAAGCCAGCTCGAAGCAAAAGCTTCGAAAGCTAGTCTGCTACCTTCTGTGTTTGAGAGAGAGATTTTGGGTGAAATTTAATAGGATGAGATATTCAGAAAGTGAGAGATTTGGGAAGAAATCTCCTGTTTTTTTCATGCGGCAATCATTTACTATGCAAAAGCAGTTTGAATCTGCAGTGTAAATGATTGCCGCTTTAAAAAAAACTGGAGATTTCTTCCCAAATCTCTCACTTTCTGAATCTCTCATTCTATTAAATCTCACCCATAGTTTCACTCTCTGCCAGCAGATCGCAGTGTTTCAGAGACTCACGGACACTTTCTCTCACTCATGGTTAGTGGTTGGCTGAAGCCATTTATTGTCAAACAACTGTGTAATATTACCTGGAGGCACGTATTTCCACCAGCTCTGTGCACCAGGGGGGTGATTCTGGTTGACACACAGCGCTGCGAAGTTCACAGCACTCCGTGTCATTTTTAGCCTGCCTCTCGCAGATGCTACCGCCCCCCTTTGCAGGGCAAATTCGCCCAGACGGTTGTGAATGGATGTTTTGCATAAACATCCATTTGCAGCCTATGGGGCGACATCCACATAATTCAATGCTCTCTAACCATCTAATGATGTGGTGCACACACGCAAATCTAACACACTCAGGTGTCTTAGACTTGATGTCAGCTGCCCGACCCCGGGCACCCACGCCACTGGGTCATTACCATGGGAACGCCCACTCGGTCATTTCCATGGGGACGGTGGACCGGGGTATTTGCCCTTGAGAATGCCCAGCATGTCATGGGCATTCCCATGAAAATGCTGGGCGTTCCCATGGAGTGGAACACCAGGTGATGTGGACGCCTGGGGCTGGCAGCTGACCTCACCTGATGCAGCTGCCCGCCCAGTTCTTCCCGAATGTGCATGTATATATAAGTGACCTGGAGTGTCACTTTATATATGCGTGCAGACACCACATCTTTCGATGGTCGCGTTTCCCCCCGGCCTGCAAATGGATGTTTATGTAAAACATCCATTCACGGGCCATGCAAATGGGGGGGGCGGGGGCCTGCTATTCGCAGGGCGGGTTCTGGTGGACTCACAAGGGTGCACATTTGCATTTTTGCGACTCAACCAGAATAAGGGCCATAGGTTGCACTGTCCTTCACGTTGATGTGGGGCCCAGATAGCCACTCTCTCTGATCTTATTCTCTGATTTCTGATCTATACTACAATAACTTCAGCTGTTGATCTTGATAACGGGCCAGAATCAGACCTATTTGCATGGGGGCCGATTATCGATACACTTACAGTCTCAGTACGCATGTGCTAGGCCTTGCTGCAATGAAATCCTGCTACTTTTTCTATTCACATTCCGTTCGTGTTTGACAGGAAGTAGGCATCTGGGGGTGGAGTCTGGCCATTTAGTGGGAGTGCCAAGAGAAATGCAGGTATGCCAGAAAAAATGCTGGGAGTCTCCAGGTAAATGCTAGGCGTGACTGAGCACTTTAACCCCTTGAGTGTTGGGTTTTCCTTGAGCAGAACAAACCTACCAGGGCAAGTTTTTCCTGCCCCAGGAAAACCCGCCACTCAAGCCCAGCCAGAACCAGCAGCTGCGGCCACTTGGGTTTTTGGATGAGGTTGTCCAGCAGCAGTGGCGGCGGGGACTGCGCTCGGGTATTTGGGTGCTCGTGTGTTCAGGCACCTGAACGCCTGAGTGCTCACGAGTGTCCCCGAACTCGGTGGCGGCAGAGGAGAATGCCCTTCGGCAGCGGAGGAGAGTGACCAGCAGCATCTGCGGTGGAGGGGAGTGCCCGGCAGCATCGGCGGTGGTGGGGAGTGCCATGGGGAAGATGGGATGGGACAAACCCGGCCTATGTATAAAGGAGTGTTTCAAAATATACCACACATCTATGGATTATTAGGTTCATCATTTCACCGTGCTTCGGGGGTCTTGCTAATGCCACATAGCACCCACCATTCATTCCACCAGAATCTGAGCTGCAAAAACCAAAAATCACTCCTTCCCTTCTGAGTCCTGCCATGCAACCAACTGGTATTTTTTGGTCACATGTGAGGCATTGCCGTACTCTGGAGAAATTGGGGCACAGATTTTGGGGTGCTTTGTCTCCTTCATTCCTTGTGAAAATGAAAAATTTTGAGCCAGAAGTACATTTTTGTGTAAAAAAATGTATTTTTTTCATTTTCACTGCCCAGTTGTACCAAAATTGATGAAACCCCTGGGGGTTTGAAATGTACACTATACCCCTAGATGAATTCCCTGAGGGGTGTAGTTTGCAAAATGGGGTCACTTGTGGGGGGGTTCCACTGTATTGGTAATGCAACATAGCACCCACCATTCATTCCACCAAAATCTGTGCTGCAAAATCCAAAAATCACTCCTTCCCTTCTGAGTCCTGCCATGCACCCAACTGGTATTTTTTGGTCACATGTGAGGCATTGCCGTACTCGGGAGAAATGGGGGCACAGATTTTGGGGTGCTTTGTCTCCTTCATTCCTTGTGAAAATGAAAAATTTTGAGCCAGAAGTACATTTTTGTGTAAAAAAATGTATTTTTTTCATTTTCACTGCCCAGTTGTACCAAAATTGATGAAACCCCTGGGGGTTTGAAATGTACACTATACCCCTAGATGAATTCCCTGAGGGGTGTAGTTTGCAAAATGGGGTCACTTGTGGGGGGGTTCCACTGTATTGGTAATGCAACATAGCACCCACCATTCATTCCACCAAAATCTGTGCTGCAAAATCCAAAAATCACTCCTTCCCTTCTGAGTCCTGCCATGCACCCAACTGGTATTTTTTGGTCACATGTGAGGCATTGCAGTACTCTGGAGAAATGGGGGCACAGATTTTGGGGTGCTTTGTCTCCTTCATTCCTTGTGAAAATGAAAAATTTTGAGCCAGAAGTACATTTTTGTGTAAAAAAGTGTATTTTTTTCATTTTCACTGCCCAGTTGTACCAAAATTGATGAAACCCCTGGGGGTTTGAAATGTACACTATACCCCTAGATGAATTCCCTGAGGGGTGTAGTTTGCAAAATGGGGTCACTTGTGGGGGGGTTCCACTGTATTGGTAATGCAACATAGCACCCACCATTCATTCCACCAAAATCTGTGCTGCAAAATCCAAAAATCACTCCTTCCCTTCTGAGTCCTGCCATGCACCCAACTGGTATTTTTTGGTCACATGTGAGGCATTGCCGTACTCGGGAGAAATTGGGGCACAGATTTTGGGGTGCTTTGTCTCCTTCATTCCTTGTGAAAATGAAAAATTTTGAGCCAGAACTGCATGTTTGTGTAAAAAAATGTAATTTTCCATTTTCACATCCCAGTTGTACCAAAATTGGTGAAACCCCTGGGGGTTTGAAATGTACACTATACCCCTAGATGAATTCCCTGAGGGGTGTACTTTGCAAAATGGGGTGACTTGTGGGGGGGTTCCACTGTATTGGTGCTTTGGGAGTCTTGCTAATGCAACATAGCACCCACCATTCATTCAACCAAAATCTTTGCTGCAAAATCCAAAAATCACTCCTTCCCTTCTGAGTCCTGCCATGCACCCAACTGGTATTTTTTGGTCACATGTGAGGCATTGCCGTACTCGGGAGAAATTGGGGCACAGATTTTGGGGTGCTTTGTCTCCTTCATTCCTTGTGAAAATGAAAAATTTTGAGCCAGAACTGCATGTTTGTGTAAAAAAATGTAATTTTCCATTTTCACATCCCAGTTGTACCAAAATTGGTGAAACCCCTGGGGGTTTGAAATGTACACTATACCCCTAGATGAATTCCCTGAGGGGTGTACTTTGCAAAATGGGGTGACTTGTGGGGGGGTTCCACTGTATTGGTGCTTTGGGAGTCTTGCTAATGCAACATAGCACCCACCATTCATTCCACCAAAATCTTTGCTGCAAAATCCAAAAATCACTCCTTCCCTTCTGAGTCCTGCCATGCACCCAACTGGTATTTTTTGGTCACATGTGAGGCATTGCCGTACTCGGGAGAAATTGGGGCACAGATTTTAGGGTGCTTTGTCTCCTTCATTCCTTGTGAAAATGAAAAATTTTGAGCCAGAACTGCATGTTTGTGTAAAAAAATGTAATTTTCCATTTTCACATCCCAGTTGTACCAAAATTGGTGAAGCCCCTGGGGGTTTGAAATGTACACTATACCCCTAGATGAATTCCCTGAGGGGTGTACTTTGCAAAATGGGGTGACTTGTGGGGGGGTTCCACTGTATTGGTGCTTTGGGAGTCTTGCTAATGCAACATAGCACCCACCATTCATTCCACCAAAATCTTTGCTGCAAAATCCAAAAATCACTCCTTCCCTTCTGAGTCCTGCCATGCACCCAACTGGTATTTTTTGGTCACATGTGAGGCATTGCCGTACTCGGGAGAAATTGGGGCACAGATTTTGGGGTGCTTTGTCTCCTTCATTCCTTGTGAAAATGAAAAATTTTGAGCCAGAACTGCATGTTTGTGTAAAAAAATGTAATTTTCCATTTTCACATCCCAGTTGTACCAAAATTGGTGAAACCCCTGGGGGTTTGAAATGTACACTATACCCCTAGATGAATTCCCTGAGGGGTGTACTTTGCAAAATGGGGTGACTTGTGGGGGGGTTCCACTGTATTGGTGCTTTGGGAGTCTTGCTAATGCAACATAGCACCCACCATTCATTCCACCAAAATCTTTGCTGCAAAATCCAAAAATCACTCCTTCCCTTCTGAGTCCTGCCATGCACCCAACTGGTATTTTTTGGTCACATGTGAGGCATTGCCGTACTCGGGAGAAATTGGGGCACAGATTTTGGGGTGCTTTGTCTCCTTCATTCCTTGTGAAAATGAAAAATTTTGAGCCAGAACTGCATGTTTGTGTAAAAAAATGTAATTTTCCATTTTCACATCCCAGTTATACCAAAATTGGTGAAACCCCTGGGGGTTTGAAATGTACACTATACCCCTAGATGAATTCCCTGAGGGGTGTAGTTTGCAAAATGGGGTCACTTGTGGGGGGGTTCCACTGTCTTGGTGCTTGGGGGGTCTTGCTAATGCGACATAGCACCCACCAAAATTCCACCAGAATCTGAGCTGCAAAATCCAAAAATCACTCCTTCCCTTCTAAGTCCTGCCATGCACCCAACTGGTATTTTTTGGTCACATGTGAGGCATTGCCGTACTCGGGAGAAATTGGGGCACAGATTTTGGGGTGCTTTGTCTCCTTCATTCCTTGTGAAAATGAAAAATTTTGAGCCAGAACTGCATGTTTGTGTAAAAAAATGTAATTTTCCATTTTCACATCCCAGTTGTACCAAAATTGGTGAAACCCCTGGGGGTTTGAAATGTACACTATACCCCTAGATGAATTCCCTGAGGGGTGTAGATTGCAAAATGGGGTGACTTGTGGGGGAGGTTCCTAACTTTTAGCACTTATGGTGCCTAGAAACCTACATGGTGCCTAAAAAAAAATCTCATAAAAAGGAGGCTCCAAAATCAAGTAGGTGCTCCTTCTATTATGAAGCCTGTGGTTTGGTCAACGTGCACACTAGGGCCACATATAGGATATTTTTGAAAACAAAAGAATTGGGGGAATCAATTTTTAGTCACATTTCTCTAGTAAAATCTACTGTATTCGTTAGAAAAATGTATTAAAATTGAAACTCTGCAAAAAAAAAGAAATTTTGAAATTTCACCTACACTTTGTTTTAATTCCTGTGAAACACCTAAAGGGTTAACAAACTTCCAAAATGCTGTTTTGAATACTGTGAGGGGTGCAGTTTTTGAAATGGCATCATTTATGGGGGTGTCTCACATACAAGTCCCTCAAAGTCACATCAGAACTGAACTGGTCCCTAAAAAAATCAGTGTTTGAAATTTTCATGAAAATTTGAGAATTTGCTATTCATATTGTAAGCCTCCTAGTGTCCAAAAAAATTAAAAGGAAGTTGAAATAATGATGGAAACATAAAGTAGACATATGGTCTATGTTAGTTATTAACTATTTTGAGTGGTATGATTATTTGTCTCACAAGCAGAAAATTTAACATTTTGCAAATTGCTAAATTTTCCATTTTTTCACGATATTTTGGTATTTTTCACAAAAAAACACAGACTGTATCGACGAAAATTTACCACTAACTTGAAGTACAATGTGTCACGAGAAAACAATCTCAAAATCACTGGGATAAGTAAAAGCAAAAAAAAGTTATCCCCACTTAAGTGAGACATGTCAGATTTGAAAAAAAGGGCTCTGTCATGAAGGCACAAACTGGCTCTGTCATGAAGGGGTTAAACTAAGGAAAGCTGGGATTCTAAAGGACGGTTGTGCGCTAAAAATGAATGTTATGTTAAACTCGTAAGCCAGCTCGAAGCAAAAGCTTCGAAAGCTAGTCTGCTACCTTCTGTGTTTGAGAGAGAGATTTTGGGTGAAATTTAATAGGATGAGATATTCAGAAAGTGAGAGATTTGGGAAGAAATCTCCTGTTTTTTTCATGCGGCAATCATTTACTATGCAAAAGCAGTTTGAATCTGCAGTGTAAATGATTGCCGCTTTAAAAAAAACTGGAGATTTCTTCCCAAATCTCTCACTTTCTGAATCTCTCATTCTATTAAATCTCACCCATAGTTTCACTCTCTGCCAGCAGATCGCAGTGTTTCAGAGACTCACGGACACTTTCTCTCACTCATGGTTAGTGGTTGGCTGAAGCCATTTATTGTCAAACAACTGTGTAATATTACCTGGAGGCACGTATTTCCACCAGCTCTGTGCACCAGGGGGGTGATTCTGGTTGACACACAGCGCTGCGAAGTTCACAGCACTCCGTGTCATTTTTAGCCTGCCTCTCGCAGATGCTACCGCCCCCCTTTGCAGGGCAAATTCGCCCAGACGGTTGTGAATGGATGTTTTGCATAAACATCCATTTGCAGCCTATGGGGCGACATCCACATAATTCAATGCTCTCTAACCATCTAATGATGTGGTGCACACACGCAAATCTAACACACTCAGGTGTCTTAGACTTGATGTCAGCTGCCCGACCCCGGGCACCCACGCCACTGGGTCATTACCATGGGAACGCCCACTCGGTCATTTCCATGGGGACGGTGGACCGGGGTATTTGCCCTTGAGAATGCCCAGCATGTCATGGGCATTCCCATGAAAATGCTGGGCGTTCCCATGGAGTGGAACACCAGGTGATGTGGACGCCTGGGGCTGGCAGCTGACCTCACCTGATGCAGCTGCCCGCCCAGTTCTTCCCGAATGTGCATGTATATATAAGTGACCTGGAGTGTCACTTTATATATGCGTGCAGACACCACATCTTTCGATGGTCGCGTTTCCCCCCGGCCTGCAAATGGATGTTTATGTAAAACATCCATTCACGGGCCATGCAAATGGGGGGGGCGGGGGCCTGCTATTCGCAGGGCGGGTTCTGGTGGACTCACAAGGGTGCACATTTGCATTTTTGCGACTCAACCAGAATAAGGGCCATAGGTTGCACTGTCCTTCACGTTGATGTGGGGCCCAGATAGCCACTCTCTCTGATCTTATTCTCTGATTTCTGATCTATACTACAATAACTTCAGCTGTTGATCTTGATAACGGGCCAGAATCAGACCTATTTGCATGGGGGCCGATTATCGATACACTTACAGTCTCAGTACGCATGTGCTAGGCCTTGCTGCAATGAAATCCTGCTACTTTTTCTATTCACATTCCGTTCGTGTTTGACAGGAAGTAGGCATCTGGGGGTGGAGTCTGGCCATTTAGTGGGAGTGCCAAGAGAAATGCAGGTATGCCAGAAAAAACGCTGGGAGTCTCCAGGTAAATGCTAGGCGTGACTGAGCACTTTAACCCCTTGAGTGTTGGGTTTTCCTTGAGCAGAACAAACCTACCAGGGCAAGTTTTTCCTGCCCCAGGAAAACCCGCCACTCAAGCCCAGCCAGAACCAGCAGCTGCGGCCACTTGGGTTTTTGGATGAGGTTGTCCAGCAGCAGTGGCGGCGGGGACTGCGCTCGGGTATTTGGGTGCTCGTGTGTTCAGGCACCTGAACGCCTGAGTGCTCACGAGTGTCCCCGAACTCGGTGGCGGCAGAGGAGAATGCCCTTCGGCAGCGGAGGAGAGTGACCAGCAGCATCTGCGGTGGAGGGGAGTGCCCGGCAGCATCGGCGGTGGTGGGGAGTGCCATGGGGAAGATGGGATGGGTCAGGTGAGCAGCAGACGTGTGTACAGTATGTAGCTGCGCCCCAGTGCTGGAGGCACCGTTAGTGCACACCTACATACTGTATTGTGGTATGCCTGGAAACAGCCCGTTGCGGCAGTGCAGCTGAGCCTGGGAAATTTTGGGGCATACCACTGAAGCGTTTAAGGGAGGGTGTGTGATGTCACATTTGTCAGGCCACATATGCTTTTTTTTTTATAGCACATACAAGTACTGTAAGTCTCTAGCTACTCTGAGCCTGCATAATGCTGAGCACTGAAACCCAGATATATGGAGGATTCGATATGGAATCCCGGCGGTCGGAATCCCGACGGCCGAAATCCCGACAAGGGGAGATGTGGATCGCCCCCCCCCCCCTTGCGGGCTCGCTGCGCTTGCCACGCAGCGGGCCCGGTGCCACGCTACGCTCTGGACACTAATTTATTCTCCCTCCATGGGTGTCATGGAGGGAGAAAGTTTCGGGATTTCGGCGGTCGGGATTCCAGCGTTGGGATTTTGACCGCCAGGATTCCGACCTCCGGGAAATTAAACGCATCCCATATGGAGCATTAGATCAGCCACATTCCAAGTTACACTGCGGCTCCACACGGACCAGATACCAATAAGACAGAGGCATCAAGAAAGAACCCGTCAAAACGCGAGTGTTAACCCCATCTGCACCACACCAAGATGAAGGAGAGCCACAGTAAGGGACAATTGAACCAGCACATACAAGTGGGGGAAGACATAGGCACTAGCCTATGAGATTGTAAAGGGGTCTATTAAGATCGCCTGAAGCCGGGCAGGCTCTCCCCCAACAAGCCAGCACTTTTTACGCATAACTCAAAACTTTGAGGAAAATATACCTTTGTGACACTACACCAGAAACAGAGGCTGGAAAGGACATAGGCAACACAGCCTATGGGATTGTAGAGGTGTTCCCAGAACTGCCGTAAGCCTATAAAGGCTCCTTTCTACCCTACTAAGAGTTAAAAACCAGATACTATTGAACAATTTCCATTGCACATCACTTAGCGAGATCACGAAAAGGGACCTACGGAGGTTAAAGGGATCCCGAAAGGATTACCTAAATGCCTGACGTGAATCTCACTCTAGTGACACGGCAGTGGAAAATCCCTATTAAGGGGCCCCAAACTGGTGTGAATCAAGCACCAAGTAAAATACCACCCACCTTTTCCTTCTTCACTAGCAAATTGTGAGCAATAAAACACTGTATTTTACACTAAAACTTCTTTCTCCATTCTTTACACTCTCACGATAGCACACAGACACAACAACACAACGGCAGCGCCAAAGCCCAACCAGATGTAACATTCCAAGTTAAACTTGTTTGTGGAACATGCAGCATTAACAGTCTGTGAGAGATGCACAAAATATCCTCTAAAAATGCCAGCGTTGCTCACATTTGTTACATAAATACAAATGGTAAATGTTGTGTAAAAAAAGATTATGGGTGAAATGTAGTAGGGTGAGAGATTTGGTAAGAAACATTACACTTTCTGATTCTATCACCCTGTTACATTTCCCCCCTATATTTCCTATATAAAGGTAAACATTGCAGGTTATTAAGATGAATTAAAATGTTCCCTTGGCAATTTCCACATCTATCTTGACAAATTCACTCTGCACTCAAAGGGTTAATGCATCAGTCCCCCACAGACAGTAGAGGCAGCCTCAATAATGTCTCAAGTTCCAGGAGAATTGATTGGCTGCGTTCTCAATTATTATAGTTGAGCCAACAAAATGACTGTCTGTATGGGACAAGTACACTCTATGTCCTTAATTAGACCTGTAACTAGCTTCTGAAGTGACTCAAGTTCAGAGAACAACATTGGATGTCCTCTCTCCATCCCTTCTACTGTCAAAGAGCACAGGTTCCTGGCCGCCTGCCTGTGTCCCTATTTTCTTATCATAATACAAAGCGGAAATCAATATTAACGGCTACTGCCGGCGAGGTGATTAATACAGGACCAAGGAGAGCAGCCAAGAGGGTTTCCATGGAAATGCTTGGTTTAGCATCCCAGAGAGACCCTGACTTCACTGTGTCTGGCTTTTACAACCCGGCTGAGTGACAGAGGCAGCTTGGAAAAGACTGACTGCTTGGAGCCTAATAAATCTGCAATCATTGACGCCAGAGTCACTTGCGACCGCGGACATTCATTAGAGCTATCCCAATAGAGTCTGTGGATGATACGACGCATAAAGTAACCGACCATGCTACAGTGGTTAATTTAATGTTCCTTTCAACTACTTAGACTCGGCTACACTCCTAGAAGTCAGCAGGGGTTTGTTTCTAACATAAGAATTATGTGTCAAATTAAGCAAATTGAAAATTCATATTACAGTCATTGGATCTGACCACAAGTTAAATACAACATTATAGGACTTCGGGCCTAATTCACTAACCATTATAAGGGGCCAAATTCAGGACACTCCGATGGTTGGGGGTCTGCACCGACACCGAATGGCTTTGGTGAGTTACATAATCGCTAGGCAGTTCTTTCCGGAGTGTACTGGAGGCAGACACAGGGCTGGACCATGGGGAACCCAGGCGGGCCGATTTTCACAGGACGTCAGCTCCCGCCCCCTCTTCGGTAAGCAGCAATTTTCGCTGCTTAGTGAGCCAACATGAATCACCCCATAATCACCCAATGCATGTCTTCTCGCCCCTCCTTTCCATGGAAGAGGATAGTACAGGAGTGAGTCTTCCACAAACTGACTAACGTCTGTGGCTTTCCACCAACAATATCATATGGAAGGCTAGTGGGTGCGTATCACCCTCTGCCCACTCCATAGGCAGAACACCAGCGGCACCATGTAATGTCGTCTGAGTTTGCAGAAGGAGCGGGATACCGGATAAACTCTGACCTTTTTTTTTTTAAAGCGCCAGCCATTTACAAGTCAAAACCATGCCTTGTACATGATTTGCTGCTTTAAAAAAAAAATTGAGTTTGACCGCCATCCCTCGCCTCTGGCAAACGCGGACTGTATTGCATCTCGCAGTAAGAGTCTTTTGACAAACAAGCAGAAATGGTCACATGCTTGTACGGGTTCCAATAGGTAGGATAGCAGTCGATAGGTCAACACCATATGATCAACAGGATTAAAAGGTTGAACAGTGATTGGCTAACAGCTCCTAAGGCCAACAGATTCAAAAGGTTGACATTACGATAGTCGATCTACATTTTTTTATGTGTTTTTCACATGTAAAAGCTACACATTTACATTGGTTGTGGTCATATATGATGAAACATACAAACGGACATCCAAAAAACTAAGAAAAAAAAATAATCATGTTGATGACATCTTGACCCTGTCCACCTTAACCACTGTTTACCTTTTTAACTGTTAACCTTTTGACCCAGTTGACCTTTTTGCTTGCATACCTGAACAAAGGGCCTAATTCAGACTTGATCGCAGGTTAGATTTGTTCTCAAAATGGGCAGAACCATGCTGCACTGCAGGTGGGGCAAATGATCCATGTACAGAGAGAATTAGGTTTGGGTGAGTTATTGTATTTATGTGCAGGGTAAATACTGGCTGATTTATGTTTCCACTGCAGTTTAAATTTCAGTTTTGAACACAAACCACCCAATCGCACATGTAGAAGTGTGCGATTTGTGGTAAAAATCACATGTTTTGCCGTGACCAAAAAAAGTTGCACATTCAAAATCACATGCAGATGTTTTCTCATAGAAAACATCAAAATCGCAAATGTAATTTTTCAAATCGCATCCTAAATATTAACAAATATCGCAAAAAATAGATCAGGTCCAGGCTTGGTTTTGACAGAGCCATGCACAGATCAGTGAGATCATGGTTATGTCCAAAAAAGTGTGTTTAAAAAAAAAAAAAAAAAAAAAGAGCATAACCAGCCCCCCCCGGACTCATTGAGCCAGTCCTGGTCTTCTAAATAAAAAGATCAAAATAATAGGGTTCCCCCTTAATTAAGGAACCAGCACTGGGCTCTTGGACTGGTCCTGGTTCCAAAAATATGGGGGACAAAAGAAGAGTAGGGGTACCCATATTATGGAAATAGCACTAGGGAAATGCCACAGCTGTTATGGTTTTGAGTGTGAACCCACAGCCGTTACTGCTGTTTAGGATGGCCACGGCGAGTCCTACTCTGACTTTGTTGGCTCGCCCCAAGGAATGATCAGTACCTGCATATGCTAGGCTTCTCCTATAATCTCCACCTTTGAAAGGGCGAATTAAGTCCGCCCCAACTCCAGTGCAACCAGGTTTTATGGTGGACAAGGTACTGATGATTCCTTAGGGAAGACCAAAAGTAAAAACTGACTAACGGGGCCTGACTGGGGATAAGACTAGCCAACGGCTCCTGAGCCAATGCCAGGTGAAACAAAAGTAAGCTGGTGACCATGTCACAACCCAAAATACGACCTCGTTGCACACCTAAAACGTGACCTTGTTGCAGGCTGGAACTAACACAGGGGGCCGCAGAAGTCCCCTAGGAGGTGAAGGCCAGACAGGCCAGGAACAGCATATAGGCACAAGGTGACCTCAAGAACCCAGACCAGGACCACAGGAAGCAAGGAGCAAACAAGGCAGGTGACTGACCCAAAAATGGACGCTTACAGAACCAGGACCGACAATGGTGGGCCACAGGAGACCTCTGGAACTAATAACTGATGAACAGAGGATAACCTAGTAAGCTGACAAGTGACCTACAGGAAACTATCACTGGCGAAGCAGTGCTGGGGAAAATGCCTTAAAAAGGGCTCAAGTGATCAATCACCTGGGAAAGATCCAGCCCAGCTCCCTAGTCCTAATGCTGCCAGCTGAGGCTGAGATAACAAGGTCATTATACCACAGCCTTGTGCATAGAGCAACTCACAGAAGATTGAGTTGCAAAGGCACAGACTCACCACCGGAGGCCAACAGAGAGTCCATTACCAGAAACCGGCTGGAAAGACCACAGAACTGACATGAAACTGATGAGCCACAATAATGGCTCATGACAACAGCTGGGGGACACTTATTATACAAGGTGTCCGTCCCCCCCCCCCTGGCCCTCACATCACCCCCTTGGATGGTCAGCCCTAGACAGTGTTCCTGGGGGAGTGGGGCTGTCCCTGCCACCCTTTGGCGGTGGGTGGCGAACTGATTTGTGTTTGTAAAAAATTGAATTAACATAAAACTTGGGATGTGCTGGTAAACTACAAGTTCCAGCAAGCCTCCCCCATAGTGCTTCCCCCCCTGTCGATATCCCGGCAGTCAGGATTCTGACATCGTTCTAATGACCGTCGGACCACACCCGCCACCAGTCCCTCTGTATGCCTTGAATAGATGGGCGGTTGGGTAAATAGAGTGTATGAGGTGTATTTATTAAAGTGAAGTTTATAGAAGTGGTGATGTTGCCCATAGCAACCAGTCAGATTCCAGCTCCACTTCAATAAACCTGCATTTTAGTAAATATAGCCCGATATGTGTGTACCTAGCTTAAGGCTTTTCCTCAGTCTCTTGGTACAGTGCCTTCAACACAGGTCAACCAATTGATAAATTCACTCTTAATGCACACATAGCCGCTCATGTTTCCAGGATTTCAACAGTCATGCACTAATGACTGGAGGGGTCTATTTTCTAAGCATTGAAGAGAGATAAAGTGCTAATCAGCTCTTAACTGTCATGTGTTTAAAAACTGAGCTGGGAGTTTATTGACTTTAGAACTATGGGGCAGAAGTATTAAGCCCGGTGAAGAGATAAAGTGGTGATAAAATGAAAGGTGATAACGCACCAGCCAATCAATGCCCAACTGTCATTTTTCAAACACAGTTGATTGGCTGGTGCGTTATCTCCTTTCATTCTATCTCCACTTTATCTCCTCACTGGGCTTAATACATCTGCTCCCATGTATCATATGCAACAAGTGCTAAATAGAACTTATTGATAAATAAGTAACATAATGGTAATGTACTGTATTGCATATTCCTCTTTGCTCTCCTATCAGTTTCCAGAGTTGGGCATTTTAAGATGGACATCATGTTTTTTCTTAAAGCCGCTCTTGGGTTGTGGAACATCATATTAGCTTCTTGCATTTACATTAGTGTTGACCAGGCAGAAACAGGCAGAACTTCCATCGGTGTAGCAGGTACATTGCACAAGGGCCCCTGCCAAAAAGGGGCCCACTGCTGCCCAAACCAGCAATGAGTTACTGTGAACTTGGATTGGGTTGGAGGAATGGGGCCTGAATTATATTTTTTTTTGCACCTGGGACTTCAACTGAAGAGTTCCGCCACTGCAGGCAGCTGATCACACACCTCCTATAAGGTGCAGTTTACTTGTCTTACATTGGGGTCTAATGCTGGGTACACACCAGGATGACAAGGGTCCAATCCCATCAATCTAGATCCAATTCCGACCGATTGGACGTAGATTGTGTGGTGATTGGGCCCTTTTCTGTCCTGGCGTGGACCGATACCGATTCGATGCGCGGTCCCGCGGGTCGGTCATTATGTAGATCCTACCTGCAGCAGGTAGGATCTGGAAACGACCATACTCCCAGGTGAGGGTCGTCATCGAATCGGACCCGCTCACGGTGCATCGTGAGCGGGTCATCCTGGTGTGTAACCCACATTAGCCTTACTTAGGTCAGCAGTGTCAAATCATGATGCCTTGCACTTGTAATGGCCAGCAGCAGCATTCCTGAGCATAAGAAACTTTATTGTATATAAACATCCTGACTGCAGGACTGACCCTGTAATGAATTTGTTCAGGTGAACACTAGTCTGGTAATCAGATCCTGGAGGCAGAATTCATATGACCACAGCTACCAGTAAAGGCAGATAGTGCCCTTTTTTAACCAGTCCCTTTATGTTAGGGAGCCCATACATCTGCATGGTCAAAACCCCAACCTGCAGGCACCGCCGTTCTGATGACGGGATCCCCCGATCACTCAGATGGAATTCGGCTATTCTGTGCTTTGCCACCTGCCCTCTGCTTAGATATGAGACATTCTCATTGGTCACCTCACTGGCCATCACTTAGCTATTTGACCATTTTTACTAACTTCCTGTCCTGCTCTTTGCCTATTAGTCCATTCTCATTGGCTGCCTGCCCTTTCATCTTTCCTTGACTTTTATACCATGTCTATCAATGTGCTTTGAGTGTTTTCTTTATTAGGCACTGTCAGGTGTCTCCTATATATCATGTGCTAGCACCATCCAAGAATAAGGGGCAGATTTATTAAGCTTGGAGAAGAGATAAACTGGAGATAAAGCGGAGAAAAGGTAAAAGGAGATAAAGCACCAGCCAATCAGCTGTGTTTGAAAAACACAGTTGGGAGTTGATTGGCTGGTGCTTTATCTACTTTTACCTTTTCTTGCTTTATCTCCAGTTTATCTCTTCTCCAAGCTTAATAAATCTGCCCCTTTGCCTTAACTACTTACCTGCTCAATCAGTATATGTGATCATATTGAGCTCCTTGGGAATGAGAGCTGCTAAAGACCCACAATAAGTAGGAGTTTAACATTTTAATAAAAGTAGTTTTTCCTGACTGTTATACATCTTCATGGGGTGAGCCATTTCCTTCTGGAGTTAGTCAAAGCCTTAAACCATGAATATACTGCAAGGATTAAAAATTTTCACATCCTGGGCTATTTGGTTGGCCAATGTACATAACAGAATGTGTGGTATCATCGATCAGCACCTATCAAATTGCGTTATACAGATGGGGCTGGCTTCATGTTTACAGCACGAGACGCTCACGCGCCCCCTGGGCAATGGAGCCTTCCTCCGGTCCCCGCCGTCGCCCTCGCCACCCCGAGCGCCCCCCTAACCCTGCCCGTCTCCCTGAAGCGGAGATGGGCAGGGACACACAGCGTCCCTGCCGAGAGACTTGGACGCGCGTGCGTGTGAGACGCAGGCACGTCCCAGTTCAGTGAAGCCCCTGCCGCTCGCCAGCGGGGAGGGTCTGGCGAGCAAGGATGGCAGGGGCTCCATCTGTAGAAGAACATTTATTTATGCTTATTTGCAAGCATCACATTCTACAATGCGTAGTGAGCTTTAAGCCAAAACTACCCACGTATCGTTAAAGACTCCCTCCCTCTAGCATGGCCGTCAATCCCTCCCTGGCGGCTTCGGCAAGTGTGTATGCCCAGTGTCATGTTGCAGACAATATCGCCAGGCACACACAGTTATACAAATTCGGCTTAATCATAATGTATTCAGGGTCAATGCAAGGTTTCTCTGCACCATAGGCAGAACTTGTGCTTACAGCCCCACTGCCACCACTAATACCCCAGCGTCTCAGATGAAAGTACTGAGACATAGGGGGGTATTCAATCCCGCCTGCTATCTCCACCGGCGTAAATAGTGGCCTTCACCTATTCAATGCTGCAGTAAATGACAACATTGAAGGCAGTTTTCGGCAAAACAGATCCGACATTTAAACAATTCGGATCTGTTTTGTCAGAAACGGCCGTGGATTGTCTAATTCACGGACAGTTTTTGTCAATTCGCAGCCGTTTTGCCGAACATTGATTTCCGGCTGTCGAGTATCTGTCGAGCGGAGTGAAAATTGCCCGAGATTCCGACTGTCAGAACGTTCCTAGACAGTCGGAGTCCTGGATTGCATTCCCCCTCATAATCTCCTAAATTTAACAGCTGACTCATCCTTAGATTTACTGATGTGGTGCCCCACAGATCTCCGCACCCTAGGCAGCTGCCTTATGGTAGAACCATCTCTGAATGAATTGACTTTTAAAAGAGCGCAATCTTGTAAAAGTTGCCCTTTAAAATTAGACAGATGCAGAGTTTTCATTTGCTACCGTTCAATCCAGACAACAAACGTGTAGCTCTTTCTAAGATCGGAATTGGCTGTGTGGCGTGTGTGCTTTGGCTTCTATTAAATTCCGTATTTGTTTAATGCCACAGAGCACACACAAGCGCCTTTATCTGAGTGCCATGCATCTGTGCTGTATTTACTTAAACATGTTTTCTAAGATTAACGGGGAAACAGCTTTATATTGAAACATTTTGGATGTACTTATCATGCATTTATTCTGGCGACGAAAGGAGATTACTGAGAAACACAATTATTAAGCTAATGAAAAACTATTTTGTTCTGCACATGAAATCATTAAACCTGACATTTAGTAGTTTTTTATTTTTTATTTTGCTTTTAATCTAAAGGACTAATCTATTTAATATAACATTTTCATTTGGTTACTTTGTTCCACATCAGAAGAACTGCATGTTGTTGTCGTCGTATCGCTGGTCCTTTCAAGCACGATGACTCTTTTTCGTAAGGAGTTCAAATGTTACACAACTTGTTGACTGTACAGATCAGAACACAAAGCATTCGCTAGGCCTTCTGATGTCTTCTAACGTGATTTTCCATTCTCCCTATATTTAATTTAGAAAAAAGTATCAGGGCAGGCCTCGCGCACACCAGCAGGCCCGTATCGCCATGGCAACCCCCTCCAGCCTAAGTGTCCCTGCTACGCTCTCAGTCATTCTAACGAGGTGGCATCGTTAGGAGAAAAAAAAAGAATAGGATTTAAACCTATTACACAATGTGGGAGGGAGTTAAACAGCAGCCAATTTGCTAACGAGCTGCTAATTTTTCTCTTTCTGGCCTACTTGTTTGAGATTGTTGTCTTTTGCCATCTAAAGAAGGCTTTGTTTGTATATCTTAGATAATAATTTTTTTTTTTCCCATTCCTTCGAAACAGTTTCAGGCAGAAAGGCAGTTGTTCGAAAGCTCCAACACCAGTTGCTGGGCCAGTTGTACTGGGCAAGCAAGTACCCTGGGCAGCAGCTGTAACAGTAACTAGAGTTTGCTGCAAGCGAAGGCTGAGAATTATTTGAGGTAGGGATGGACGTAGGACTGACTGATAGCAGATGAAGGAGCGTTTGGATGAATGAAGCAGTAGATAGGGTTCAGATGGCCGACTTAAAGTTTTTTGGCAGATACAATGGAGCAGGAGGCACAATGGATTCTGGGTAAGTGATATAAAACTTTATCTTCTTGCACCATATTCATGTATACCCAGGGAGTGTTGCTAAGTTCTATAAAGACCTGGGGGTCCAAACCTCATGACCAAGCGCACTACATTTATAATTTACCGGGGATCGAGCCTTAGTACTCAGATCAGAGACTCATCCGCTATGCCAGTGGTCCCTAGCATGATCCTCAATAGACCAGGTTTAAAGCTATCTGTGGCTGAGAACATATGGTTAATGACCAAAATGACAAAGGTACTGATCAATTCACCTATGCTTCAGCAGCGTCCGTCCTTCATTGCACATACACTAGCTCATATAACCTATGGGGGGTATGGTAGCCATAGACACCCCAATATTGCTGTTGCTCCAATTCATATTATGCCCTTGAAAGTCACTTCTATAGAACACACACAGTAAATATACTTGGGCCAGCAATTACTGGGCTGCATATACGCAATTTCCCCCTAATTCATACAGTATATGAATGTTGAGTACATCTATCTATCTACAGTATACATTGAGATCAGCGAGTTGCTCTGTGTTTTGGTTTTCAGTGCAGTGCGTGGGATTGGCTTTTGGCAAAAGCTGACTAGTGTTTTCTTTAATTGACTTGTGTTTGCTCCAATTTACAGTCTATATATAATATTTCGATTCAACTCTGCTTAGTTTGTTGACAAAATCAGTCACGTGTTCAGTAGTCACAAAGTATATATACTGTACATATATAACATATTCCTTTTTTTGCCCAGGCTTAAACTTTTCCTATCTTTCTCATCATCGGAAGTATTTATATTCAGGTGCAGGGCAGATTCCCGCCACACAGTATCTCTGACCACCAGTGACATCAGCTGTCTCTCCCGTTCGCTGCTGACTGATGTGGTCAAGTAACACCATGTGGCCTGTGCATGTGCTCAATGTTATCCTGACTTGGACTGAGAACAGCTTAGGCAGTTATGACACTGGTCATGGAACTCTAAAATGGCTTATGAAGTCTGCAATCAATTACAGTATGATCACATCTATATATTGATAGCAAAAGGACAACTTTTATGAGTGATGTGACGGGTTTTTTCACATGAACGTGCCCAAACCCGGGACTAGCGTATGTCTGAAAGGGTATACCCGGGATTTCACTCCCGGATACTGAGCACCTGCAATTGACCAGGGTTTTTCCCCGTATTTTACTCCCGGGTATAATACCCGGCGTATGTCTGAATGGTATTACCCAGGTTTTTCAGTTTTAAACATGTGATGTGGCTTTTTTTTGCTGCCGAGGCGTCTTCTGATGAGGTCATCAGCTGCAGCTGAGGAAGACGCCTCAGGCACATGTGCGGAGGCGCTTGCAGAGGCAATGGCTGTATGTTGCTCCTTTGCTCCCTTTGCAGCAACAGAGTGCAGAGTCCTGTGGGAAGTCAGGTGGCATGGCACATCATTGGAAGGAAGATGAGGTCAGGGAGCTGTTACATGGAGAAGAGGAGATCAAATCTCAAATCACAGGCACTGTGAAGGAGGCCATAGTGTGTGCAAATATTGCAAAGGTCCTTGACCATTTTAATGATGAAACACTGAAATGCTTGAAAAGCCTGGCTTATGTGTGAAAAGGGTATACCCAGGTTTTTCCCGGATCTGAGGTGTAGTGTGAAAGGGGATCTGTTACTAAAATCCCGGGAGTGACCTGGGTTGAAAATCCCAGCTAAACCTGGCCCAAAATCCCGGGTAGTATGTCTAAAAGGGGTATCCGTGAACTCAACTGTGCACCTGCTGGGTGACCTGGAACATGTGACTTGTTGGGTGGTCTAGAAACGGTAACAGTTAAGGTGCATACACACTGTACAGTTTTTTTTTTGAACAATTTTTTTGACCGATTTCGTTTATCTCGGCCATTCTGAACGAAATTGGTCAAAATATCTTTCAGTATGACTGCGACGAACGACGAATGATGATGGGCATACCCGCCAGTTGTTAACATTGTTTGTTAACTGTGCATGCAGCTCAATTTGGATATCTTTCAAAAAGAGCCTATAAACTGTAGCTAGATCTTTCGTCTGTCGTCAATATCTTTTCTCCAGGACACTGGGTTCAAGGGAAATATCTTTCAACGAAATTGGTCAAAAAATTGTACAGTGTGTTTGCACCTTTAATTGCCACCCACCTAAGCAGGGATATTTCTAAATTCAACTCCTAAGGGAATAAAAAGGGTTAAAGTGTTCCGCACAGCACACCTGGCATATTGGCTAGTTTACTCCGTTGGATCTTGTTCATCAATATGTTAAAGCAGGGGCTGAGATTGGTGCATCTATTAGAATTTGCAAGATCGGTCCTTGCAGGTTTGTGTGGCTCTTGTGGCTTCACCCCCATGGCATCACACAGCCCATTTTTGGGGCGAGATGTTCTATGCAGCCATATTTACCGTTTTTCTTTTAAAGGAGTTCAAATCGAAAATCCCAGCATGCTTTTCTGCTTTGTGTATGCTTGCCTGAGAACGCCACTGCTTTGATTGATAACCTTAGTATGTATATCTTAATTTAGGGGTTCTTAGGACCCCACACAGTTCACGTTTTCCAGATCAAAAATAATTATATTATTTATATATTGAGCTGTAGTGAACGATCACTTTTTTAAAAACTATTGCAGGGTTGCCGACTTTCAAGTGCTTCTCTCCGGGAAAAGCCCGGAGAGGAGACTTTCATTACCCATTCGGGGGTGGGGCTTAACTGTGACGTCATTAAGCCCCGCCCCCATTACGGGAAATAGACAAAATCACTGATCTCCATGGAGGGGGCGGGGCTAAAATGACACGAATGTGCCGTTTTAGCTCTGCCCCCTCCTCTGAGACCCGCGGATTGCGGCATTTAAATGCCACGATCGGGGGGCTCAGTGGGGATTTTCGGGAGACTCCCGGTAATTCCGGGAGGGTCGGCAACCCTGAACTATTGTTGTATGATACTCCAACTTGAATGTGAACAATTCATATTACCATCTTGTGCTTAATCTCAGAGTCTGGGCTTAATTAGGGACAAAGCTGTAATCCCAATTTTGCAGAGTTCTCCCAGTGGTGTCGATTGGCTCTATGTTTGAAAGGACCAAAATTTCTGAAACCATCCACTTGTTGTCCCGGTGATTTAGGAACAATAACACCGGGTTGCCTCCCCCCCCCCCCCCCCGGAATGGTCGGGAGGGTCCCGAAAATCGGGCTTGTGGCTTCCTCCCCCCCTGACTGCGGCGTTTAAATAACCTGATTTGCCGATCTCCGTAGAGGGGGCAGGGCTAAAGTGTCATAATGGCGTCATTTATCCCTGCCCCCTCTGCGGAGATTGGCAAACCGGGTCATTTTCCAGCACTCCCAAATGTTTGAAAATAGACAAAAAACTATTGTTTGTGTAAATGTGTTTAATCAAATGGACTTAACCAATTTGTCTTAGTGACCATTGTCTGTTTTTCAGTGTTTGGGAGCAAATGTTTGTTTCTTATATGCTCCAGATTTTTCCCCACCAGATAAATCTGTAGTTGCATATATAGCTTTAGATTTTATTTTGAACACCCCTCCCCCAAATCTAACTTTCTCTGCACCTGTTACATCTGACCCACCTGCAGTGCACATGGTTTTGCCCATTTGAGAAAAATGCAGCTCTCTCTGAGCACCGATTGGGAGGGGGTGCCTCCACCTTGGAGTGAAAAATCATCCCCTTTGCCAGAAGTGCCAGATGGCCAGTCTGGCCCTGCTTCCCTGCCACTTGTCTTCCTTTTGGCGTATATTGGGCAGTGAATAAACCCGAACTGCGCATGTACAGTAGGGACATGTCTGGGATCTCCTTCTGAAGATATAGATTTCCTGGGCTCTTTGATGTGTGACCCCTCATGGGTCCAATAGTGTTGCAGATGCTGTGTGCTGCTTCCTGTGCATTAACATATTAGTGCTATCGCTGCTGCTTACATGTAAGCAGCAGGGGTAGCGACTCCAACCAAAGGGCAGATGTAATGCAAAATCATGTCTTGTAAATGACTGCCTCTTAAAAAAAAGAAAACCTGCATCCAGCACGGCTGTGGACTCTCTATATAAAGTATAAACATTATGTGTGTGTATATATCATGTGTGTGTGCATAGGCGTGCGCAGCACATTTTATTAGGGGGTGCACCGTCAAAGGGGTGTGCCTAGCACCACCTACTGGGTGTGTCTTACACAGCCAATCAGGCCTGTCTACCATCTATTTGCTCTCGCTAAAAATAAAACATCTCTCAGCCACACCAAAATCTCCTGCCTATTTCAGTTTTAATTTTATAATTACTCTGTGTAACAGTACATGCAAATAAAGTCAAAAACATAAATGGATGACCTGGGCATGTAGTGATATGACAATGGTCTAGTACAAGTAACAATGCAAACCACACATAAGTGATTGATGGGCGCTTCTTTTAACGGAATACAGTTCTAAAAAGCAAAATACTTTGGTAAAAGGTATTGCTGGTTACTAGTGGCAGGGATGTGTTTATAAGGGTAGGCACACCTGTGTGTGTGTGTGTGTGTGTGTATATAGGGCCATATTTAAATATTGTGGACAGGATAAAAAAAAATAATTATCCGTCAACTGTCACTTATCTGTCATTGCGTTTATCTGTCCGAAGTGTCTGTCGGTCAATTGTTAAATAGGTGGTCCAAACAAATTACCATCATTGCTGTCCCAATTACCACCAGCACATTATTGTATTCATTCATACCTTCATTTATGCAGAGGATTCATTACCTCTGGATTGATTCTTTGCCCCTGATGAAGTCCTGAATGGACGAAACGCGTTGGCCGCGGAGTTATACTATTTGTATAGTATAGTGGTGGTGATTCTATTTAGCGCACCTCTATTTTGTTTATATATATATATATATATAGCTTGGTGGGGCGGACCGGCACTTTGTTCCTCAGGTTTGCGTGCTGCAGTGCCTTCCTTTACAATTGGTAGTTAGGGAAGAACAAAGGCGGCACTTGCAGGCTTGTAGTGAAAAACTCAATTTATATCACACCAAATAAAACTGTGCAAACAGTGTCCGACGTTTCGGTGCATAGCCCCGTTTTCAAGGTGCAGGAAGACAACAATTTGACAAGTGTTATGACTCTTACCTTTATAAGGTGTAAGAGAGCTACAGTGGTAACCCGTCCCCCATGTCTGTGTCCGGCATCTGGCAGGAAGCGGCAGGTGCAGCACTTCCGGCTCTTCCTCCAGGAACACACGTCATGGGTTTCCTAGGCCACCTGTGAATACAGCACTCAAAGTGAACAAAGATAAAAAAGATATATAAAACCATTGCAATTGGCATGATATTAAAAAACAGATTTTAGATATATATACAAATACAAATACATTCGATTTATGATACATTTTCCATGAAACATGTCCCATGCCGGCCCATATGCCTGGGTCACACTCCATAGTCAATGGCCTTTACTTTATTCACATGTAATCACGCAGGAGACCTATGTCAGCAGTAAGCGACGTGTCGACCATTATGGCAGACACTGACGTAACCCTAGGCTCCTAGATACACCTGCATCGCACATAGATTTGTCTTTCCCCCTAAGTACCAGGGGAGCAATCAAACCCATGCATGTTTACACATACTGTCAACACTACCGGGCATGTCGACCAAAACAATCCCGGCAACATGCCACGCTACTAGGGCAATCATTATTTAATTAAACAGCCCCAGATCACAACATGCCGCTCTCTTGCATCTGTTTTTTAATATCATGCCAATGTCTTATACCTTTCTGTATTCTTGTAATTAGCTGTTATTACATGTTGTGCCGTTGTGCTCTTCGGTATTTTTGTAACTGTTCTGCATGTCATTGTTGCACTCTGCTATTACTTTACTTGTTAATTACATTGGTACAATAGCTAATGTACTGATTTGTTTTCCTTAGTTTTGTTTTTCAAAATGTTTTTTTTTTTTTAATTAATTAATTTATTTATTTTTAAAGCATTCGAAAATCAGCCCAAAAACCTTCCACTAGCCAAACAGAATCAGCAATTCCAATATCAGGACAGTTCCCCCACTTTCAGCTTATTCGGACATGTTAGTTGGTTACAGACCAATTTCATTGATTGCTTGATAATATCCACCTGATGACATATCCTCATCATAAGCTGTCCAATTCAGTGCAGCCCTCACGGTTGATTTCTGATTCTGCGTTAACTCTCAGGGCTTCTACAGGAGACAAACTAAAAAAAAATAGGTATGTATGCTTGCGACTCAAGTGCGATGAGGTGTGCTGCTTCCTGCTAGGACTGTCCCACTGGATAAAATGCTTATAAAAAGTGGATTTTAATGGGCATACACACAAGGGGCATTATTCTGCTCGGAGCGGCCAAACGTGCGTACGTACGCCATTACCGCACGCTAGCCGTACGCGGCCGTTAGGGTTAAGTCCACCCACAAATCAGCCGCTTACGTACGGGCAGAAATAACGTAGAAGGGGAGTGCCGTACAAATGAGCGTACGGCAACGTACGCGGCCGGCCCAGCCCTTACACTCCGACAACTGGCGTACAACTGAGCGTACGGCGCCGTCTACGGCCGTCTTTCCTCCGTCTCCCCACCGACTTCTTGCGGAGATCTGAGCGTACGCCAGTTTGCACGGACGGGTCCCTATTGTTTTCAATGGAAAACTCAGCTTATGTCACCGCTCGTGAGAGTGAGCGTACGTCCGTGCACGCTGGCATACCCTTCACATATATGGACCTGCAAATCTTGCCTCTCAACTACTAATCTGACAATTGATTAATTAATCTATTTGTTATTCAATTATTGTTTTCTATTAACTCAATTGTCTACCTTAATAAAGACCTAATAAAACTACATTTTAACCCACATTACATGTATATTTGTGATGTTCTAATGTGGCATTTTAATCACTATCTATGTGTCCCCATATTGCTGTTATTTTTACATCA
>NC_139220.1:298264693-298369693 GCF_055691185.1 Crinia signifera | reverse complement strand
TCTGGCGGAGTGGAAGGCCACAAACCAGCTGCAGGTTGAGGCGTTGAACCGCATTAATGAAACTCTGGCGGCTGGCATGCTAAGCATTGGCCAACACCTCAGCCGCCAGAATGAACTTATTGCGGAGCAGCTGTCCACCGCCAGGTCCCTAAGGGACAATCCCCCATCTGCTGCCCCACCCCAAGCTGCTCCCCAACCTTCCACCTCGGCTGACCCTCCTGTGTCGACTAGGGGAAGACGCCGAAAGCCAGCTGAGCCAAAGGCCCCTGTCCCGAAGGCCCCATCTAAAAGGGGCAAAAAAGGGCCCAAATGAGACCTGGTTCACTTCCTCTGTGGTTGGAGGCCAAAGGTTTAAATTGCACTGGACATCCGCTTCCTGAGTTGCCCATCGATCCATTTGCGTGCCATGGGCATGAAAGTTCGTATTTTGACCTCTACAAATGCAGGATATTTTTTTTTGGTGGTGTGTATCTTGCTTAGTATTCACCCTGGTTGTTGCAGTACGTATTCTGGTGTCCCCATTTCTTTCACCATTGCATTTGCAGGGTAACACATGTTTGGAGATATGCAACCTCTTGTTCTGGCTGTTTTATTATTTGTGTGTCTATTTTATTTGTTTATTTGATTTCTCACATTAAAGTGTCAAGCTGTGATGCTGAACAGCAAATAAATTTATTTTACAAATTAAAACAAAATTGTGGTATGTGTAATTTCTTGTGTGAAACAAATACTAGATTTATGTGTACTTACTGACCAGGGTATTTTTGAACATTTGTTGAAGTGTGGTGGAAGTTTCCCATGTGTAACCCTCTCCATGGCCATTCCCATGTTCCTATCCAACTTTTCCCTGCTAATTAGTTTGTGTCAGCACATGTGCAGAGCAACTTAATAGGTGAGAAAGCAGTTTGTGTGCAGGTGAGGTAGCTCCTACAGTAGTAGGTAAAAGCAGGTCCAGAACAATGCTTTCCTCATGGAGTGGGTGAGGCAGACAAACAAGGGTGAAAAGGTAAATTTCTGTAGGAATGCATATGTGTCCTCCCTAAAAAAAGATGTGTGAATGGGCCAAACATGATAAATTAGCTTGTGAACAAACATGCATAACTTTTAAAATATATATGATTTGACAGTGTCATAAGCAGATGTAGGAATCCTTTGTTAGAGAGATGAGAGTGCAATAATGTGATTGGTGGCATCTTACATCCAGAGTGTAGTGAAATCCAAATCATAGCAGATGAGATAGTGGTACAGGTCATAATTTTGGGTACTATACAAAGATTGTGTGGAAAATAGTGGTCATGGGCTTCAAACATTGCTGAAACATCCTTTGTAGGTGTTAGATGTGGTTTATGTTATTGTATCCTAAATACAAAACCTATGTTAGTATTAGAGTGAACACGTTGACACATGTCGACTTGTGTAGATTGAGTGTGCTACTGCGTAAAGTCTATGAAAGCAGGTAGTGAATGTGTCTGTTTAGCAAATACCTACCTTAGCGTATAAAAAGATTCTTACCTTAAATTAAACAAACCTTTAAATGTGGAGAAGTATAGAAACATAAGCTTCCAATGTGTTTGCGTGCTGCATGTGTGGCTTGCAGGCAGTGAAATCATGGTTTGGAGTTAATAGACTGCAGCATTGCTTATTACATTCAGGTGTATGTGTTTGAGTAGTAATCAGCGTTAATTAGCCAACTCAGGCGCACGCTGGCATGCGGTATCTGTAGGGGTGGTTTTAGCTGGCGGTTGGCGGCCGCCTGTTTGGTGTCCGAAACGAACGGTGCCTTAGTCGATCGTGCGGTAGTAGCACCGCTCATTTTTGGTGCACACCCCCGTGTACGCCCATATTTACGCCCATTTTCCCTCATTATTTCGGCCGCTCCCATCAACACGCCCCTATGCCGCCCCATTACCCGTACGCTCGCGTACAGGTTTTTTCGCACGTTGAGACACCGGCCGTAAGCGTTGTGGAGTGTTCGCGCCGGCGCATTAGCGTATCTGCACATGCGCAGATCGTAAAAAAGCCCGGGACGTACGCGTACGGCCCGGACGCTCCAACCAGAATAAGGCCCCAGGTGATTTAAGCCCCATTTCTAAGTCATCTGACTAGATGGTTTAGAAATGAAGCACAAATAGCTGTGTTTCTATGCCCCATAGGGGCATCGCTATCGACATCGCTACCGCCAGGCTAGATATTTTAAGCATGCTTGAAATATCTAGTCATTGGCAGTGTTCTCTCTCTAGAGAATACAGTTAGTGACAGATCACTCAGTGCACATCGCTGGCGAAGCGCTGTGTGCTGAGCGCTGTGTGCTGAGCGAACTCAGCAATTCAGTGTTGTTCTCCGTACAAAGCTCAGCTCGACCTGTGTGTATGGGGCATGAGCCATAGAACCCAATCAGCAATTTCCTCTCAACGGCTTAGTGTACGTCAGCACATAAAAGCAGTTTGTTAGTAGTTATTGTCATGCATACTTTGTTAGTATACTGTACATAGGCGTGTGCAGCCCATTTTATTAGAAGGTGACTTACAGTATTTATGTACACTACTCTTCAAAACTTTGGGGTCACCCAGACAATTTTGTTTTTACATGAAAAGCGATCAGCGCAATTCTATTTATCAAATGAGTTGCAATATGAATAGAACATATAGTCAACACATTGGCCTGGTTAAAAATAATGATTTTTATTTGAAATAATAATTTTATCCTTCAAACTTTGCTTTCATCAAAGAATGCTCCTTATGCAGCAATTACAGCATTACAGACCTTTGGCATTCTAGCTGTTAATTGGTTGAGGTAATCTGAAGTAATTTCACCCTGCGCTTCCTGAAGCACCTCCCACAAGTTGGATTGGCTTGATGGGCACGTCTTGCGTACCATGCGGTCAAGCTGCTACTGCAACAGCTCAATAGGGTTGCAATCTGGTGACTGCGATGGCCACTTCATTAAACAGACCCTCCATTCCCTAAATAGTTCTTGCATAATTTGGAGGTGTGCTTTGGGTCATTGTAATGTTGGAGGATAAAATTGGCTCCAATCAGGTGCTGTCCGCATGGTATGGCATTGCAAAACGGAGTGATAGCCTTCCTTATTCAGAATCCCTTTTATCTTGTAGAAATCTCCCACTTTACCAGCACCAAAGCAGCCCCAGACCATCAGATTACCTCCAAAATGCTTGACAGATGGCGTCAGGCAACTTCCAGCAACTTTTCTTGTTCTTCGTCTCACAAATGTTATTCTGTGTGATTCAAACACCTTCTTCAATTTCTGTGTCCATAACACTTTTTTCAATCTTCCTCTGTCCAATGTTTTTTTTGCCCATATTAATCCTTTCCTTTTATTGGTTAGTCTCAGATATGGCTTTTTCTTTGCCACGCTGTCTATAAGGCCGGTGTTTTGTGGGTGCAATTTAATGAAGCTGCCAGTTGAGGACCTGTGAGGCATCTATTTCTCAAACGAGAGACTGTAATGTATTCGTCTTTTTGCTCAATTGTGCACCGGAGCCTCACACTTCTCTTTCTACTCTGGTTAGAGCCTGTTTGTGCTATTTTCTGAACGGAGTAGTACACAGCGTTGTAGGAAATGTTCCGTTTCTTGGCAATTTCTCACATGGAATAGCCTTCATTTCGAAGAACAAGAATAGACTGTCGAGTTTCACATGAAAATTCTCTTTTTCGGGCCATTTGAGATTATAATCGAACCCACAAATGTGATGCTCCAGATACTGAACTAGCTCAAAGGAAGGCCAGTTTTATAGCTTATCTAACGAGAAAACCAATTTTTATCTGTGCTAAAATAATTGCACAAGGGTTTTCTAATCATCCATTAGTCTTCTAATTCGATTAGAAAACACAATGTACCATTAGAACACTGAAGTGATGGTTGCTGTAAATGGGCCACTATACACCTATGTAGACATTCCATTAAAAAGCAGACGTTTGCAGCTAGTGTAGTCATTTACCACATTAACAATGTATAGAGTGTATTTCTGATTAAATTAATGTTTCTAACTGACCCCAAATTTTTTACCGGTAATGTATATGGGTTTCAGAAAAATTCACCCCCCCCCCCCCACACACACACACACACACAGACACTAGAAATAAGTACTGTGCGCAACAAAAATTTACTCTGTAATGCCCATTACACATTATGCCACACACCATAATGCATATTACACATTATGTAAAAAATTGTAATGCCAATTACACATCATCCCACACACCATAATGCCATTACACATTATGCCACACACCGTAATGCTCATTACACATTATGCCCCATGCCATATTTGCCATTACACGTTCTAACACGCACCTTAATTCTTATTACACATTGTACCATGGACCATAATGTCTATTACATATTATGCCACATAAGTGGCGCTTACCTACATACTCGTTGCTTATTGCCAGCAATTTTATTCTCGTTGCCAAGGGAAATGATATGCAAGTTGCCCAGGGAAAAGTTACATGCTCGTTGCTAGGGTTAGTTACATGCTCATTTACAGGGTGGAGTTACATGCTCATTGCCAAGGGAACTTACATATTCATTGCCCAGGAGGTTCCTTTCTGACAGCACTCCCGGAATCTGCACTTCCAGGTAGTGCTGGGCACACTGGGTTCCTCTGACACTAGAGATAATGTTTGGAGTGGTCACCGCGGACAGAGACTGGGGCGCCAGATCTCTGCCTCTTCCAACTGGTGAGGGGGGAGTTGGTCATTAGGGGGTGCATGCCTAAATTAGTATATAAATCCTAAATAATTAAACTCAGAAACCACAAAAAAATAAAATAAAAAAATAAAATCTCATATACCGTACTTGTTATTCAGGTCTCCTCCATCTTGTTCTCCCGTTTCTATGCCAACATTTGTCTGTGTAATGATTCTTGTTATGCTTTCAATTTGTCTCATCTTTTCCTGTTCTCCCCCTCCACGCTTCCTAGGACCATTTTCCTGACATCCATTTATAGACTTTTTTTTCTGTATCTCCCATTCGCAATAACATTCTCCTTATATAGATACTTCCATTTTATTTTCTCACTCGCTCCCAGTCTCCCTCATGCATTTAATCTCCTTCTCCCTTGCACTCTCCCTGGGCTCCTAAACTGTGTTTTTGTTTTCCTGTCAAGCATGAAATCACAACCTAACCTGCCGGAAAGAACAGATTGTAGAATTAATTTTCAGAAGGGTGTTTTTATGATCTCTGCTCTCTGTCAGGCCTTCACTTGAGCATTTCACATCCTTCTCAGGCTAATTAGTCAGGTTTCCAGGCTTTAGCCACCTTCCAGCTGGAGGTAATTGCGGCAGGGGCGCTCGTGCATGCAATGGCCGCCTGCTGCAGCGAAGAGCTAAATGTTTCAAGTGGAACTAAAACCAAAAACTCCATTATTTGTTGAACTCAATGGAAGTGGCACGTATTAATTTCCTTTCCTAACTGAGAGCTGCCATGGTGATCTAAGTGACACCTTCTGCCTCCAGAAATGGCTCCAGTTAGATTCTGTCCCCGGCCACCAGATTTTGAATACGCACGTTCCAGGAGAAGATTCTGGAGTGAGGGTTGAACTGTATCAAAGTGGTGGGGGCATGTTCAGGGAGCCTCCCGGCCGTTCCATTGGAGTAGGCAAGAATTGCGCGAATCCTTTACTGTAGGAAACATCAGGATGCATTGCCTAGTGAGTGAGGCCAGTCCTGGGCCTCAGAACATTGCAAGGAACCTCTGTGCTTCAAAAAATATACATATATTTAATATATAGATTAATTTTATTCACATATTGCAGATTGTGGGTTTAATAGGAAAAAAAAAACTTGAAGCATCTATGACATTTGTGATGACCTAAAGTCAATAGGTCAACACCAAAAGTTAGACATGCACTAGTTAGACATACATTAGTTTGACATGGACAAAAGTTAGACATGCATTAGTTTGACATTGACAAAAGTTAGACATGCATTAGTTTGACATTGACAAAAGTTAGACATGCATTAGCCTAACCGAGAAAAGTAGCAACACAAGTAAAATGTTGACATGGAAAATCAATATGTATAAATGGACACCGTATAAGTGTAACACATCCCCTCGTATGGCTCGCTGCACTTGCCATGTTTTACTTTTGTCAATGTCTAACTAATGCATGTCTAACTTTTGGTGTTAACCTATTAACTGGCTGACTAGACATTGTCTGTCTGCCGCCTGGAACCTTTTCCTGTCAGTGTACATTATGGGGGTTATTCTAGTTCACTCGGAAAGGCACAATCACTCTGTAATGGACAAAACCATGTGCACTGCAGGTGGGGCTGATGTGACATGTGCAGCGAGAGTTAGATTTGGGTGGGGTTTGTACTTCAAACTGATATCTATATTGCAGTGTAAAAATAAAGCAGCCAGTATTTACCCTGCACAGAAACAATAAAACACCCAAATCTAACTCTCTCTGCAAATGTTACATCAGCCCCACCTGCAGCGCACATGGGTTTGTTCATTACAGAGTGATTGTGCCTTTCCGAGTAAACTAGAATAACCCCCTTTATACAGTAATATCCATTAGTACTTTAGCAATTTCTCCTCAACAAGGCTATACACACTTACCAATCGACAACTTGGGGGTGGGGGGGGGGGGTGGGTGGGTGTAATCTATTCCGAGTCCGGCAGCCGTGCTGGATGTCAGACAAAATCTGAGGTTTTTTAAGGAGCCGTAATTTACAAGACAAAACCATGCTTTGTAAATGAGTGCCCCTTTAAAAATGTATGCCCTTGATGTACTTGGCCAGACATCACAACCGCATTAATACAATAAACATTCCCTTGGTGCTGACTGTGGTTCCTCTTATTCTCATACCATTGCACCCAAGAGAGAAAAGAGAAGTCACAATAGTGTAATACAATAATATACACAATTAAAAAAAAAATGTATATATCGCCTTTTTGGGGAGAGGTGACGTCACCACCAGATCACAGATGTGTTCCAATCCAATTCGGCATATGTAAAGAAAGGTGAATATAGTGCAATATCCCTTTTATTTTAAAACATGAATAACAGACAAAAGGGTGAATGAACATCGTTGACTCTCACCAAGCATAATGGTCTGAAAAGATTGCATACTTACAATATGGGCAGATTGCAATAAAGTCCCAGGCGTCCCCGGTTGCCTCTCCTCCAGCTACTCCTCCGGTCCACTTTTTTCTTTCAGGTGTTTTCCTTAAAATCCTGTATCTTATATAAATTTGCCTGCCCAATTCAATTGTGATGTTTTTGTTTGTGGTTCCTAAAGCCATGTAACTGGTTTGTCGGCAGGTTGCCGTACACTTTGGTAGACGCACCAATATATCTGCATCTGCTGTGTACAAGATAGTTCACAGACATACAGAATAAGCTGTAGACACCCACCAATGCACTTGCAATATATTATTCATTGGTTGTGATTGGATTTACCTCACTATCTGCACCAAGCAGTAACACACTTTAACTATAATAATAATAATAATAATAATAATAATAATGTTATTAATATAGCCAGTGGCGTAACTAGGATTTGGGCGCCCCCCCGCCGTTAAAGGGAGGGCGCCCGCACCAACGCCCGCCCGTCCCAACCCCCCCCCCCCCCTGCGCCCCCTGCAAACCCCCCATCCCCCGCAGTCTTACCTACGTTCGGTTCAGTACGTGCTGGTCCCGGCTCCCTTCTTCTGCTATGAGGACCACCACAAAATGTCCGCCCCCATACTGCAGACCGTTTCATAGAACTGTGTGCTAAATAGGGGCGGACATTTTGTGGTGGTCCTCATAGCAGAAGAAGGAAGCCGGGACCAGCGCGTACTGAAGACATTAAAGACTGCGGGGGATTGCGGCGGGGTATAACTGTAGCACTGCAGCCCCCGGCGCCCGCACATGCACAGCGCCCCCCCCCCCCCGCACGGTCGCGGGGGCTGCGGTGCAATAGTTACACCACTGAATATAGCACTTGTCTACTAAAAGGAAGCAAAGTGCTTTACATTCACCTTTGCAGCACAAAATACAAATACAAACAACAATGGATATTAGTGAAATGTTTGTTACTGACTCCACTCTGCTAATTACACTAATCAATTACACTGCAAAACCAGGTTGATTTTGCCATGTAATTGATTGCTGCTTTAAAAAACATGGGAAAACTCTCCCAAAATCTCTCACTTTCTGAAACTCTCACCCTTTTACATTTGGCCCAAGATGTTTATTGCTCAAATAGCCTTCAAAAGACTTGCAATTATTGCTTGGTCGAATACGGAACTTAAATGTTCACAGCGGTACAACTCCTTTTGTCACAGAAACTATTAATAAAGCCGTTCTTGCAGGCCTCCTTTTCTCCTAATTCAACACACAATACATCAGAGGGGGAGACCACCCTGTGGTTTTTACCCAATCAAATTAAGTGAATAGGAAAAGGAATACAACACATATATGTAAAGCTATAAATTATAATTATAAGGCATAATTCAACTTATATCGTAAGTTTGTAACCTAATGTAACAAAATTGCATTGATGTGATGGAAAATAATGTTCTTCGGTCACTTGCATGGTGATGTAACTCAGCATATCCTCTCTGTGGCATATCACAGCTTCTTGGCTGTGCTAAAATTCCCACCTGACATTGCCCTAACAATGAAAAGTAAACTTTCCTTTATATGGCAGTGTGCAGTAAACAACTTCTGATTCCAATTAAGTTTCCGTCGTAGCTGTCTCTTCCCTTTGATATTAACCATGACATAAGCACTGGGTTCCCGGAACACGTTCCTCATTACAGTTCATGTTTTCCAGATCTTCTAGCTGGAGAATATGATGTATTCATTACTATCTGACACATTTGAACAGATTCGCAGAAACATTTGAACAGATCCACATGTGGTCTGGAAAACATGAACTGTTAGGTGTCCTTGTTAACGAGGTTGGCCACCCATGTCCTAAGCGATAAAAAACCCAGTGAATGTGTGTCGGATAATATTAACAGGTTGTGATTGATATATATTTTCTGTTCTTTGCTCTGCCAGGGATAAATCAGTTGGTATGGGCAGGGCCGAAACTAGGTGTTTCGGCGCCCGGGTCGGCAGTCACTTGGTCGAGGACTGGAGAAGGTTAACTCCGGCTCCTAGCGCTGCCGGGCGGTGGGTGGGAAGCAGATTTTGAAAAGACTTGCCGGACGCTGATTGGCTGAATTCAACCAATCAGCGTCTGGCAAGTCTTTTCAAAATCATCAGCGCTTCCCGCCACCAGGCAAATAGCGAGCGGCTGTGTATGTGAAAGCTGTCGCTACACCAGTCCCTGAACCCCTGCTGCCAACATACCTGTGTGCAGCCAGCAGGGGTAGGCAGCGTCCAGGGGTCCAGGGACTGGTGTAGCGGCAGCCTTCACTCACTGGCGGCAGGAAGCGCCAATGGCTTTGAAAAGACTTGCCGGATGCTGATTGGCTGAATTCAGCCAATCAGCGTCCGGCAAGTCTTTTTAAAACCTGCTTCCCGCTCACACCCCCCGGCAGCGCTAGTAGGAGCCGGAGTTAACCCACCAGTCCCCGGACCCCCGCTGCCCGTCCCCGGGACCTCGGTAGGAGCCAGCGTTAACACACCAGTCCCTGGACCCCCGCTGCCCATCCCCGGAACCTCACACTAGCGCCCCCACCCAGGGACTCTTGAGCCATTTACCTCACCGCACGTCCATGGCGTGACCCCCTAGCCCCCCCTAGTTACAGCCCTGGTATGGGTAAAAACCGGACCAGGACAAGACCGCCGTACTGGACCTCAAATTCTGCAGTCTGGAGCTTGTAGCGTCCGGTCCAGGGAGTGTCCTGTCCGGGGGTGTCCTGCCTGGGGAGGCTGCCTGTGACACCTGTCACCAGGGAGTGGAAGTGGGGGAGAATAAAGTCTCTCTGTATGGTCCGGGCATGTAGCAAAAAACTGGACAGGCCGGACCACACGGGGAGGCTGTAATATCCCCTTCCCCACGTCCCTGATGATAGCTATCACAGGGAACCCCCCGGACAAGAACCCCCCCCCCCGGACGGGACACCCCCCGGACTGGACACTACAAGCTCCAGACTGCAGATTTTGATGTCCGGGGTTTAGTCCGGGTCCGGTTTTTACAAAGTCCCTAAATCAGTAGATGGCCCCTGTTTTGTGCTAGAGAAGCCTGAGAACAGCATTGTTCTGTATTTCAGGGCTGTCTGGCAGCAGACAGGTTAACACGCACAATACTGTGTGCAGCTGTGTGAAATTAGCCGAGAAGCTCCACTGCCTGCGTTAAGCTCGTTCTTGTGATAAGGCTGTCACTCTAGAATAGCGGTTCCTGTGCCGTAGCATGACAGCAGCTGGTGCGTTATGTAATCGGTATTGGGAAAGGTAGTTTTGTACTGAGAGCTACAGTCGCCATGCGTACACAGCGTGGTCTGGTGTCATAGCTTGCACCTGAGGCCATTGTCAGAATCCAGGTGACGGTGCAGAATTATCTGCGCTTCTTCGGATAATCGTGTTCCGCATGATCCTCTACATCAGGCATGTGGAACATTTGGCCCTCCAGCTGTTATTGAACTACACATCCGAGCATGCCCTGTTACAGTTTTGCTATTTGGACAGGCTAAAACTGTTGCAGGGCATGCTGGTATGTGTAGTTCAACACCAGCTGGAGGGCCAAAGGTTCCCCAATCCTGCTCTACATACATATCCTTCAATATATATATAAAACCAAAACGGAGAGAAATTAAAGGAGAATATTAAAGTCGGCAACCCTGATGTAACTGTCTTTTTTGTGCTGGATTTAGGTGGCAGAAGCAGAGAGGGTGGCGTGAGAGCCACCCGTGCCGCCGCCGGATTCCTCGTCCGGCACCGCAGAAATCCTCCTGGCTCTGTCTCCTGAATTCTAATGAAAAATTACATGACAAAATGGCTGCCCCCATACAGCATACAGTTTTTTAGGAATGTTAGAGTAGGTGGCGGCCTCCTCAAGCATCCTTAAAAACTGTCTGCTATTAGTGGGCAGCCATTTTGTTGTGTAATTTTTTATTAGAACTGCAGGAGACGGAGCCAGGAAGATATCTGCGGTGCGGGACGAGGAATGCGGCAGCGGCATGCGGAGGAGTAAGGGGGGGTGCTTAACTTTACTTGGGTGGGCGCAGGGGCGAACTTAGGGGTCAGGCCGTCCCTAGGCACAACATTTCCCCCCCCCCCCTATTTTAATGTAATCATTATTTAACTTTAGCCCACCTCATAACATTGCCATACCCTCCAACATGACCCATTCCATTCGGTACACAATGCTCTGTTCCTGGACGTCCCTGGTAATGTATGATTGCCAGCACCTGTGTGGAACTAGGTAATTGAAGAGAAGGGTGTTTCAACACAGGTGCTGGCAATCATACATTACCAGGGACGTCCAGGAACAGAGCATTGTGTACCGAATGGAATTGGTCATGTTTGAGGGTATGCATTGCTAACTGTATTATCTATGGAGGACCCAGAGGGAAGGTGGCCGGGTGTCTGAGTAATAACTTTATTTGCTGTGACTGTGTCTCAGTCAGTCTCTCAGACACTGACTGACAGAGCACAGGATGAGCTCAGCTCAGCTGCTTTCCACGCCCATTGGATACAAAGCAGCCAATAGGCTGTGTGTATACAGTAGCCAATGAGCGCTGGAGGCAGTGAGCCTGAGCAAATCAGCTCACTCAGCGAAGACGCAGGGGGACCCTTGGATACAGGCAGCCGCCGCCGGTGATGTACTGTGTGTTGCAACACTAGAGACGCCGGGGGAGGAAGGGATGGACGCGTCTCTAGCCTTGGTCGCCAATACCGGCAATCGGCGTTAGGCAGTGGCGTCGGACGTCCATACCCCGCTGGCCTGGTCCCCCCACTCTCGTCCCATGCCAGGTATGATTCTCCGATTGTGCGCAATAGTGCCATTTTTATGTTTAAAATCCGTTAACAGACCTACTTCCGGGTCACGTGATCGCAACACTGATCTATGACAGAAAGATTGTTATAAATCTATTACTTCTACATATTATGAATAGATAATGATAGTGTCTGTCTCCTGTCAATATTAGTTACATTCATTTGTCAAAATATACACGGTTCTCTTGTTTTATTGGTTTATTGTTTTTAATTAGTACACATGTGAATCAGTAAAATCAATTAGCCATGCAGGTATATAAACCCAGGACAAACTGTCCCACAATCACACTTGCTCCTGAGGAAGCCGGAGGTTTCCGGAGAAACGCGTTGAGCGATCCTTAAACTGCTGATTCCATCCACCATTATACAAGTGACTTGGTTCATTTTTATCCTGAGACGTCCACCTCCAAAAATCATCCTGGACACTTCACATTCTGGGTTTCAAAACGTATCCCTAATTATCCAAGGAGAAGGAAAGGAGGACTGTCGATTCAGGACCCTTGAGCCTTTGAAATCATAAGGCAAACCGAACCCCAAATCGTCACAACCCATTTGAACTGGCCAACACAACAACTTGCGCCATGGGATGGTAATATAATCATCAGCATAATTTATACCCTATTACGGGACTGTCGCTAATTATACCTCTAAAAGAACAAGAAGTTATTTGCTGCTAATTGATTCACATTAATGAGATACTTCTATAATTATAATTTTATTATTTTTATTTATTATTTTTTATATGTGTAATTGTATGTATTGTAATTTTATATTTCTACCTTAATTAAAACTTTATATTTTTAGAGAACCGTGTAAAGAATTATTAAAACAGCAGGCGCTGACACAAAACCATTGTTTTATATGATGAATCATGTCAGCTTCCCACCCGCTCTGCCATGCTGCTATTTAAAAAAATGGCAGCCCGCTGTGCCGCCCTTGATTGGTGCCGCCCTGAGGCCTGTGCCTCACGGGCCTAGGCACAAATCTGGCCCTGGGTGGGCGGGTGGGGGGTGCAAAAATGTTAGTTATGCCACTGCACCCAGGATAGCATTGCAATATTCAAACCTTTCTGTAGTATGTACGTCTCTGCAGGGACAGGGGCCCAACCCTGTGCTCTTCTTTGCCAGGTGCCAGCAGTGTGGTCTGTAGCCCATAGGCTACAATGGGCTACCACCATCTAAGAATGCCGGGCAGCATCACATCCCCCATAGAAACCTATGGGGGATGTGGCTGGCCGAGCAGGAAAGATCGGAGATTCCATGACACATTTGGGAGATTCTTAATATTCTTAATATTTACAGCTAACCCCCAAAAAACTGCAAATAGTATATAATAAATGGGCCCCTAATCATCTGTAAAATGTACGTGAAATGGCTGATTATATTATAATAAATCATTACAAAATAATCTGGCAGAAAGGAGCCACGAGCCACTGTCGTAAGTTCATACCAGGTGCCCGAGGCAAAAGAGAAGGTGGTGACCAATCAGCAGTTATCAGTAATTTCATACACAAACTACTGTGTGCGGCCTGTGCGTATCCCAGGACTTACTCGGCGGCTGTGATAGTAACAGGCTGATTGGGTCCAGAGCTGACGTCATATGACTTCCTCTCAAACACCTGGGCACACCTGCGTTTTCCCTGACACTCCCAGAAACGGACAGTTACCACCTCCAAATGCCGGCTTTGTGTCAATCAACTTGCATATGGTCAGCGATAAAAAAGTAGGATTTTATCGCAAGATGGCCTCACGCATGCACAGTTGTTCAATTATCACCTGGCCTGTGAATTTGCAGCCATGCAATCAGGTCTGCATAACTCATAATAGTTGGGGTTAAATAAACCGATGAGTGACACTCACACACCATGAGCCTCATTCAGACCTGCTCACTGGGCTGCGAGTGTTCGCAGCCCAGCGAGCAGGTAACCCCCACCCTGCTGAACAGGCACCCACGCACCAGAGCTTGAAGACTGCAGTGCAATTCTGTGAGCTTGTTGCTAATTTCCTTCTTCCAAGTTTTATGGAAAGCGTATTTATATTCGGGTCACAGTGGCACCACAAGAGAATTTGGACAGGTTGAGTCAGTTTATTGCTAAATACAGATTTCCAGTAGGTGCATAAGGGTGCCTAGTTTTACCTGCGGTTTAACCCTTTGAGTACCAAAGTTGCTGTTAAGGTCCATACACACTGGGCGACTATGCCCAGCGTGTATGGACAGCGTTGATGACAATCATTGCTGCGAGGAAAGCCGCTCAGTGCATACACACTGAGCGACTTTCCCCCTGCCCGGCACCGACGGAGGGGGAAGGACGGCAGTGCATAGCGGAGCGCTATGCAAATCCGTCCTGAAAGCCGCTCATCTGCTGGTATAACCAGCAATTGAGCGGCTTTCCCGGCGATGTTGCGGGAGCGCGCAGCAGCGCTCACCACTGGGGCATACACACTGGGCGGCTTTGAGCTGAAAGCCGCTCAATCCTGCGGTTTTGAGGGACTTTCATCTGAAAGTCGCCCAGTGTGTACCGGCCTTTAGAGAGCCTCAAAATATCTACTAAAAATGCCAGCGGCTCTCACAGCGACTGTTCTTTTAGTGTAAATAAATACAAATACAGCCAAGTCAATGAACTGACGTTTAGTTAAATATTGCTAAAAAAAACAAAAAACATTCGCTGCTCATTTTTAACAGATATTTTGAGGATCTCTCACTGCACTTAAAAGGTTAAAAACATGTTTAGTGGTTTGTGGGACAGGATTATTAAAATTAACTAGTTTAGGAAATCTCATAATCTTTTCTGTAGTGACATACTGTAGAAAGACATCCAGAGATCAGGCTTTCCTCAGAAGCTGTAGCCAGGGGGCAGATGGATCTTATTTTGACAAGCATATGCATCATCTAGTAGAGAACTGGGGAGTGTGGAAATGTACTGTACATACTCTCGTCACCTTGCTGTGCTTATTGTCCTGAGTGCTTCCTGAAGGGAGGAGGGCATACAGGACCCGGCTCACTTACCTGTTCACAGCTCCTTTCTTCCTGCTCCCCTCAGCCGGAGCTTTTCCGCTGCCCACTACCACCCTCCAGTGCCTAAAGCTGCCTAGTGGTGGCGCCAGCCCTGCCTTCAGTCCACACAATGCATCAGCCTGGTGCTCATGCACTGTGAACTAACCTCTGACCGACTCCAGTGCCCTTTGGGGCAGCACGGACAGCATAATGGTTAGCATTACTGCCTCACAGCACTGAGGTCACGGGTGCCAGTCCCCACCATGGCCCTAACTGTGCAGAGTTTCTATATTTCCCCCGTACTTGCGTGGGTTTCCTCTGGGTGCTCCGGTTTCCTCCTTCAATCCAAAAATATAGTAGTAGGCTAATTGGCTCCCAACAAATTAACCCTAGAATGTCTGTGTGTGCGTGTACATGTGGTAGGGAATATAGATTGTAAGCTCCACAGGGGCAGGGACTGATGTGACTGTTCAATTATTCTCTGTAAAGAGCTGCGGAATATGTATGCACTATATAAATAACGTAATGATAATTAATAATACTGCTATTTGAAATTATTGGAGGTGGTGGTGGGGGGGTATTTTCAATTTATACGTGTGGATAGGGTAGCAGCACATTGTCAATTTTATTGGTGGGGGCTCCACATCTCCATTTTCTGGGGCCCCTAGATGCCTTAATCCGATCCTGCACAATACACATTTGAGAAGCACTGAAACCAGAAGGGTGGAGAGGACATAATCTATTGGGGTGTTTTGGGTAAAAATTCTCTACACCACCCCTGAAATGCTGGCGACCAAGTCACTATTGGGCAACTGGTAGAAGTTTGACACATGAAAAAGGATGACATGAAAAAAGGTTGACATGACTTTTTCAAGATTTTTTTTTTTTATGACTTGTTCATATTTTACCATCCCAGCGGTCATAAACGGAGAATATAATAGTGTTCTGAGATGCACTGCACCGGAAGCAAGCGAGGGGAGGCGGTATACTAATACAGTGTCCATATCGACCTATGTTGACATAAACACCCCCCCCCCCCCCCCAAAAAAAAAAAAAAAATTCACCTTTTTCATGACATCCTTTTGATTGTGTCGATCTTTTGACCATGTCATCCTTTTTAATGTGTCGACCTTCTGCCTGTAGGTCTTGTTCAACCTTTTGACTGTTGACCTAGACACTGTCTGCCATTTATACCATGAGCGACCAAGTCTTGTCCTTTTACTTATAGGGCCTGATTCTGGTTCACTTGCAAAAGCAAATTCTCTCTCCAATGGACAAAACCATATGTACTGCAGGTAGTGCAGATGTAACAGGTGCAGAGAGAGAGTTAGATTTGGGTGAGTTATTGTGTTTCTGTGCAGGGTAAATACTGGCTGCAATATAGATATCATTTGGAAGCAAAAACCCACCCAAATGTACAGATGGAGCCCCTCCTTGTCTTTGTCGGTCGCTCGCCAGAACATCCCCTCTGGCGAGCGCTGGCAGATGGGAACTCCATTAAACTGGGATGCATGTGCGTCTCACGCGCATGCGCGTCCCAGTCTCTTGGCGGCTGGGCAGCGTGTCCCTGCCCATCTCCGCTTCAGGGAGATGGGCAGGGTTAGGGGGGGGGGTGTCGGGGCAGCAGTGTGGACCGGCTCTGGCGGAGGGGGAGATGGCGACGGGGAGCTCCTTCACCACGAGGCGGCGGCTGGTGGGAGCTGACGATAATTTTGCCAGCCCCTGCAAAGATAAAGCATGCTCCATCTGTAACTCTCTCTGCACATGTTACATCTGCCCCCACCTGCAGTGCACATGGTTTTGTCCATTAGACTTTTGCGAGTGAACCAGAATCAGGCCCATAATAAGGCATATTTTGCACCTTTATGGTGCGTGCCTATGGTGATACATATAGGCATACTTCAAATAAGCCTCAAACATGCAAAAGATACATGAAATAGAGACTTTTGTTCTCTTAATTTTAAAGGCCCTACACACGGGGAGATTTCAGGGCATTTTCTAAGGGATCTCATTAGAAAAATGACCCTACATCACTCCGTTTGTAGGGGCATAGTGATAGCGATGCGCTGCCCCATGGGTCTCTATCGCCCGGCGAGTAATGTCCAGCATGCTGGATAAATCTAGTTAATCCCCAGTCAGGACCAGTGTTCTCACAGGAGTACACTGGCCCTGACAGATCGCTCAGCACCCAGCGCTGCAGGCCCCATTAATTAAAGCCATATATGCTGTTGAAACAAGGCGTTTAGAGAGCATTGATAGGAATATTGGGAAAGTACTGCTCACTGTACGACCTCAGAGGCATCACCCTCCACAATAATGGTTGTTAGCTATCTGGATAACAGAACACCGATAAAAGCTTGGTTTTTTTAAATGCTCAAAACGCTTCCTGAGACCACTCATTATTATATGCTGCTAACGCTTTCGTGGCTACGGCAGTGACCGACTCCTCTGCTGATAGAGTCTATAATTGGCAAAACCAAGAAACCTCTAGATAAACATGAAGGAGCTGAATTATAGTTGCGCAGCAGTCGGCTGAAGTTGTTCTCACATTGGAGGTTATTCTAATTGCCTTGCTCCCCCGCGCGTTCGCACGGGGAAGTGATGTTTAGCCACTGCGCATAAGCATTTATGTGCACGTGCAGCCGCTTGGTGCGAGCGATCGCGGTGGACTGCCTGTTCACTATCCCGTTCGCACCTAGCAGTGTGGGCAGGGGGAGGGGGGGTGCCCCACGGCGTCGGCGACGAGGGTTCCTATTAAACGCTGGGTGTTCCCATGATAATGCGCCTGTGACATCAGCAGATGTCAGCTACCCAGTGCTCGCAGATGTAAGACATGTTTTTCATGGTTTTTTGGTGTCTGTGTTGACATGGACACCGTATAATTCATACTTGCCTACTTTTAATTTCACCTCTCCGGGAGAAGCCCGGAGAGGCAAAACGTCAGGGGGGCGGGAGCAAGTCTGACATCACTTGGCCCCGCCCCCATGCCTGAAAACTACGTGATTAGCGGGCTGCGGAGAGGGGCAGGGCTTAAATGATGCAAAATGTCACGATCGCGTCATTTTAGCCACGCCCCCTCTCCGCAGACCCGCGTTTTCAGGTAATTACACCAGCGGGCAAGGGGGGATCGGGGGCAATTAGCAGAATGTGGGAGACTTGCCCACCTTCCCGGGGGGCCGGGAGAAGGACCCGATTTCCGGGAGGCTCACGGCCATTCTGGGAGGGTAGGCAAGCCTGCGTATAATTGTGCTGTGCCCCCTCCCCTTGCACAGAGCCTTGCTGCACTGTATTAGTCTAGCAATCTCCCACTTATCTCCCCTGAAGAGTCTAGCAATCTCTTACTATGCCCACTGGGATGGTACAGTATGTACAAGATGGTTTTAAAAAAAAAATCATGAAAAACTTGTGTCAACCTTTTTTCCATGTGAAACTTTTTTATGCCGACCCTTTGCGTGTGTCAACCACATCGACCGAATGCATGTCGACCACGCTCATGTGTCGACCTTTTGACTGTGGACCAATAGTGGTTGACCTTTTAACTATCGACCTAATGAGGGGCCATAGCGATTTCCGCCCAGCGATTAATATCCAGCATGCTGGATAAATCTGCTTAATCATCGGCAGGGACAGTGTTCTCACCAATCAAGCCTGGCCCTGGCAGATCGTTCAGCATACAGCACTGACACATTGCTTTGCAATGAGGGATCTAGCATCGCTCAGAACACTCAGCAAATCTCCCCGTGTGTAGGCCCCTTACGATTTAGCTTTATATGACATTGCCAGGCTACAGATGGAGCCGGCCTAGTTCTTGCAGGGGCTGGCGAAAGTATCGCGAGCCCCCACGCGCCCCATGGCAATGGAGCTTGCCCTGGGTCCCTGCCGCCTTCCCCGCCGTCGCCACCGGTCCCCCTCGCTGCCTCGACCCGCCCCCCCCCAAACTGGGGCTTCCCAGCCGCCGTGATACTGGGAAGCGCTTGCGCGTGAGATGCACATGCGCCCCGATCCCTATCGCCGACGCTCACCAGAGGAGAGGATCTGGCGGGCACCGGCAATGAACAACGGCGGCTCTATCTGTGTCTTTGCAGCCGCGTTCTTGTTTTTCTGATTTCTTGACATTAAACTGTTCTCTTCCAGTTTCTGCTATTTCTCATCTCTGTAAACGAAACACATATATTGTACCAGGCAGGCATACATAAGGAGATCCATTTATTAAGATGCTGAAACAAGGTAACAGGACTATGTATACTGTAGCCGTTGGGTAAAGAGACAGGCGCTTGGAGCACATTCATCCACAACCCAAGGAAAGCTGAAGCAGTACGATCCTGTTCACAATAACTCTGCATAATGTAACTATTTTCATACATCTCCAGAATGAGAAAGGCATGTACTGTATCCTTGCATAAATTGATACTGGCCTTGTGCCAATGTGACGGGTTGATCTGAGACTGGGACTAATTTGTAAAACGGAACATATTGGCCCGATGCAAATTCGAAGGTTCCACCATATGCAAAGCACATCTTGTGTGAATGTGTACTGCGTAAGCTCTGGGTATTGGCTGCATCATTTTCCATATGTTTTCAAGACCAAAGTGCAAACAATTCTGCAATAGGTCCATAGTAAGACATCCCAATTTTGTTCCATACAATTTCCATCCAAATGTCTGATCTTAGCATTATCCTGTCTTTTTTCTTCTATTTTCAGAGTGCAAGTTGAATTTTATGTGAACGAAAACTCCTTCAAAGAACGTATGAAACTGTTTTTTATAAAAAATCAGCGGTCAAGTAAGTATTTACATAGATATTAAACCACTGGGTTATTGTCGGAGTTACCCGGCATGGCCAAGGTCCTGCTTAGTATGAACGGGTCATACTGGGTTGTGCATCCCAGGTTCCGGACGAGTGTCACAACCGGGGTTATTACCAGGTCCAACCCAGTCAGCTGCAGTGTAAAAGGCATACCTGGGTCATACATGACACGAGTCATGCCTAAATGGCTGTTGATTGGCAGGATCGGTAGTGATTGGAGATGATGTCATCCCCAAGTGATTCCGTGAACAGCGGTAACCAGACCATCCGGTGGTGTGAAAGGTGTAGGTATATCTGAAGCCCTGGCTCTTACCTGGGTTCAGTATCCTGGGTTGGGCACGTTGTTTTATTGTGAAAGTTGTATTAGGAGCTGATTTGTTAGTAATAGCTGGAAGATGAAATATTTATGTTTTCTAGTGATGGATATAAATTTGCCCAAAAAAATCAGTTTGTATGCCTTCCACCATGGCCCAATGCTCTGTTTCTAGACTTCCTTGCCAGTGGCAGTTGGTGAGGTGGGGCCGGAGCACAGTCCACACCAACTGCCAGTGAGTCCTGTCCAACAGGTTAAGGTGCCCATACACGGTACAATTGTTGGGTGCGATGAGATGCGCGCTCCCGTCACACATATCATCGCACAGCTCAAAAAGTATGTGCTGCACGTACTTATGTACTAGATTTCATCTCATCGCAATGCAAAACCTATTCCATGCGGTGCGATCTAGTCCAAATTGTATACAATAATTGTATCATATATGGGCACCTTAAGCTGGGCACTGGTAAATTGGAGATGGTGTGACCACTGGGCAGGGTGGGGCCTTCGGAGGGGCGTAGACACATCCCAGTGAGAAAATAAATAATCGAGAGGGAGATAGAGGACAGGCTGCAGCTGCGTGTGCTGAGCTGGGGAGAGAGGCTGTGCTGCGGCGGCAGCCTGTAATCTCTCACCCCACTGCCCGATCCTCCAGCAAACCTGGGCAAAAAGAACTCAACTCCCCCCCTCTCGTCACCACTGTACATGGGGGAGAAGTGGTAGTGTTGCACCTAACGGCACTGATACCGCACCCCCATAATAAACATTCATGCATCTACCCCAGACTATTTTGGACCCCAGAAAGGGTCATGTTGGAGGTTATGTGAATTGGAGGAAAGATACTAATCTCTTTTTTCCAGCTTTTAGGAGAAGATCATGTTTATTAAATAACCCTTTTACCTCTCTACAAGCTTTGATAAGTCTCCCTATATAATATGAAGTGTGTCCCTCCCACTAATTGGTGACATCATAGGAAAAAACATTAATCTAACTGTTAGACCTAACTAAATGAGAGACTGCTAAATATTAATTAGGTGGGAGTCAGGCCAGACTATTATTACAATTCTCTCCACCAAATATTTGTTCATAATAAAATGTCTAAACATGCGTATAAGCATAAGAACTCTTTATCGTCCTCCCGTGCCGGTCGGTGGAGAGAGACCAGTGGGCATGTAAGAATCTCACCCTGAGGTCAGCTGCTGCTCACAGCTGTCTTCCCCAGAAACACATTGAGCCCTGAGCTGCTGCAGGCTGCACTGCTGTAATTAGGAGAGAACTGATCAACATTAATACGAGAACAAGAATGCTAATAGAATATATGGTACTCTTTACTTAGAAGGGCGCCCACGATTTTGATCGTGGGCATCGTTAGTAAAAAATCTCAGGCATTGAATGCACTAAAAAATCGGGTGCGATCAACCGACGAGATGCCTGAGATTTCCCATAGGGAACAATGTTAAATGTCTCAATTGACCCAATTTTCCTGTTCAATGCCTCAATTGACCCGATTTTTCCATAGGAAACAATGTTAAATGGGCCACAGAGGCCAAATAGGCACCCTGAAGTGTATAATGGCCACCCGAATTGTTAACGCCACCCCACGATCAACGTCAACCCGATGCGTGGCGAGCGCAGCGAGCCCGCGAGGGGCGGCGGTACGCGTCCTACGACCTTTTCATACCCCCACTATCCACGTCGGCGTGGAGTTGAGAATAGAAAGTGTGGCGAGCGCAGCGAGCCACCGAGCCCGAAGCGTGGCGAGCGCAGCGAGCCCCGCGAGGGTACGCGGACAGCTGTGAAGCCCGCGAGGGGACGCGGATACCTGTGAAGGTATCCGCGTCTCCTTGCGGGGCTCGCTTCGCTCGCCACGCTTCGGGCTCGGTGGCTCGCTGCGCTCGCCACACTTTCTATTCTCAACTCCACGCCGACGTGGATAGTGGGGGTATGAAAAGGTCGTAGGACGCATACCGCTGCGCTCGCCACGCTTCGGGTTGACGTTGATCGTGGGGTGGCGTTAACAATTCGGGTGGCCATTATTCACTTCAGGGTGCCTATTTGGCCTCTGTGGCCCATTTAACATTGTTTCCTATGGAAAAATTGGGTCAATTGAGGCATTGAACAGAAAAATCGGGTCAATTGAGACATTTAACATTGTTCCCTATGGGAAATCTCGGGCATCTCGTCTGTCGCATCGCACCTGATTTTTTAGTGCATTCAGTGCCCGAGATGGCCGAGATGGGCGCCATTCTAAGTAAAGAGTACCGAATATATAATAATAAATGAATCCCAAAGTAGGAAGAAGTGTGGGAAACCTGCTGGTCGGGTGTCTGATCTCTGTGTGCGGTCAGGATAATTAAATAGGAAGCCATATTGAGGGGGCCCAATTCTGCCTAAGGGCTCCTTGTGGTACTGTATGGCATCTACTAACAGAAAAGTGCTTTACAAACCCAGGTTTTACCCTGCTGCCGGGGCTTTGGAGCGGAGGGTAATGTCAGCAAATACTGGCCTTATACTATAGAAGCCTATGGGCCTATTTCTACAAGGGTGCTGTAGAAGGACCCAATTGGAGCCCTGCAATCATCCCCCACATCTTTCTTATTGGTAGAGCTGCCATTTTCCCTGATTCTGGTTAATTCCATAAGCTACAAAGCTCGCCGCTTACTGAGTCCCAGAGGGCCTGCCCCGCCACCCGCAGAATCGCCACCCCCTGCAGCATGTGCCTGCAGCAGGAGAAATCATTCGATGGCCGATAACCATTGAATGATTTATCCAAGGCACGGCTGAAGACACTGTGGGTGGCTGACGTCATGTGATGTCAGCCGCTCACCCCCGGAACACCTCCTCCCACCCGCAATCCCATGGGAACACCCAGCATTTTCATGGGGACGCCCATGAAACGCCTCACTCCCCCACACCGCTGCATGTGAACGGCACTGCAACTGTAAATCGCAGGGGCTGTTCGCACAGTGGACTTGCACATGCGCACAAATGACCGTGCACATGCGCATTCCATCAACCATCGGAACGTGGCTGAATTCGGCCCTGTCCAAACACATCAGAATGACCCCCAAATAGCACATGTTAGTACAGGTCGGGTATCCCGTATCCGGGCATCCCGTATCCGAATTATTCCAAAAACCGTGGTTTTTTGGAATAATTCAATTTTTTTTTGTCCCCCCCCCCCCCTAACCCTCTTTCAATACTTAACAAGTCCTCCGGCGTCCAAAGCAGGCCTTCAGCATCCTCTCCGGCGTCTCCAGCGGTCCCAGGAGTGTTTTGCGTGAGTGCGCGCGCGCCGGTGACGTCACCGGCGCGCCTGGGAACTTGCACAAAGCACTCCTGGGAACGCTGGAGATGCCGGAGACGGTGCTGGTGGCCTGCCGTGGATGCCGGAGGACTCCATGGACGCCGAGGGACCATCGGGGACCCACCAGGGGCAGGTAAGTATAGCTAAAAAAAAAATTAGCTAAAAAAAAATTATTCCAAAAACCGGAATATTCCCTTATCCGGAATGCTTGTGGTCCCGAGCATTTCGGATAAGGGATACTCAACCTGTACATATTCAATTCATATTGGCACAGTAAGTGGCAGGATATACCCTGCAGGGTTGGTATTTCCTGTCCACTGAAACAGGCCTCTGGTTTGTTGGGAATTAGAGTTTTGCCATTTAATGGTATTAAACCACTTTCTCTCAATCAATTGTACAATGCTTTATATTAGCCTGATGTAATCTTGTGTATTTCAGGTTTGAGAGTCAGATTGTTTACGTTCTCCCTGAAGTTGTTGAGTTGTCTCCTGTACATTATACGGGTGTTGCTAGATGATCCACGAGAGGGCAAAGGGAACTGGTGAGTATAGCTTTCCTGGCGACTCCCCTATCTTCAGGGTCTTACTTTCTTTTTCGATTCTTAAGTGAAATCTGTTTTCTGCACACAATACAGGCAGCCATTTTGTGTCCTGGACAAGTGTGCAAACTATCAAATCATTAGGGAATAGTGACATCACTGGGACATGAGCCTCAGTGATATTGATAGGCTGCATACTATTATCCATGTCTCTCCCAGTGCTAGCTCTTCCGGCAGTAGAAGCTTATGTGTTACCCCCTGCGGAGATCACCTTAGTAGGGTGGTTAGGTGAGAGCTACAGTTACCCAACAAACCAGCTCTGACCTACTATCCCGTATGCATCACCTCTAATGCTGTGATATCGGTGATCACCTATTTAACCTGACACCTTTTAGTAATGTTATGCTGCACCCTTGTTAGAATAACCCATTATTGTTCATCTGACCCATATTTCTTCTTACAGTTGGGAGTGTCCGAAACAGAATTACTCCTCGCAGAACAGGTTTGATTGGTAAGACTCCTGTGATGCAGAAACCTGACCCATGTCGGGATTTCCTCCATCAGAATGCCAACGTCCGTATTCTGACCGCTGGCATTCCAACCGCCAATTATACATTTCTATCCCTTTGAAACACCCACGAGCCTGCAAAGTAACAGTCAAGTGAGGGTTCCAGATCCTACGGAATGGATTGCCAGAGAGACCACATTCATAGGACACTTGTAAATAATGCACTCATTGGCCGTAGTATTATTTCTTCAGGTCCATCCAAGCCAGGCCTGTCTTAACAGCATTGTAGGCCCCGGGCAAAGCAATGCATTTTGGGCCCCCTCACACCCATTCTAGGAAACAAATGTAAACAAAAAATATAACACGCCACTCCATGCCAACGCTCCACTGGCATCCATACAGTGTATGGCTGTCAGCACTCTGATTAGTGGACAGCATTCTAGAATGCCTCCCGAGAGGCTCAGGAGGCAGATCCCAACAACCCAATCTGCCTTGGCTTGAAGGCCCCTAGAATTGGGGAATAGGCATAGAATTTGGCAGCTGTCTATACGTTAAAATGGCTCTGATCCAATCAGAAATCAAAGGGAACAGACCATTCAAAGCTGGATTAACAAAACAGCCACAGCAGAGGCCCAAGTGCCCCACACATAACTATTCCAGCAGTATGGGGCACATTGTGGCATCTGTGTTGCTTAATGTATACTGGGGGCACTACAGTTTGTTTACCACATTTATGATGCTGGGAGCATTTACTCATTATTCTTTTGGGGAACATCGCCAGCATACGGTATCTTATTGATAATTATATTGGTAGTGGCCAACATAATCCTTTATCCAGCATCTAGCAATACAAACTCTGGCTAAGATAAAACATTTAAACAGTGATTCTGCATCTCCGCAAGACCCAAGCTAAAAAAACACACTTCAGGATCTTGCATTTAGATCCTGGTTCTCACCACTTAAAATCTCATTATAGTAGAGAAGGGGCAGGACCACAGCAAATTCCAGAAGCCAGCCTCAGGGGCTCCATATTTTGGAGCTGAAGTAACGCATAGGCAAACGCAAGGGGGGGGGGGGGTGGTTCTGGTTGCCCAGAAACCCCCATCCTCTTGGCAAGTGGTTCAAATTATGACAATATCAATGGTATATAATACAATTACTGCAGCCACATCATGCAGTGTAAGTAGGGTTACCACTTTGTTGTTGAGAGATTCCTGGACAGTGGCCCACCCCTTGACACACCCACTGCCCCGCCCCCAGCCCTTTGACTCGCCTTATGTTGATTTTTTTTAACCTTTGCTTCAATTGATTTTGCATACCATAATGCCAGTTACATGTTACATCACACACAGTAATGCCCATTACATGTTATGCCACACACCGTGATGCCCATTACATGTTACACCATACACCGCAATGCCCATTACATGTTATGCCAGAACTCAAAAAGTTATTTGTAAAGGAGGGACAACATGGACAGTGCGCGCCGATTACACGTCACACACCCATTACATATTATACAAAATGTCATAGTATACCACATGCCATAATGCCCATTACATGTTATGCCACACACTGTGATGCCCATTACACATTATGCTTATTACTTGTTATGACAGGACTTTTTTTCTAAAATAGGGACAACACGGACACGTGTCACACACCCATTACATAGTATACCACATGCCATAATGCCCATTACATGTTATGCCACACACCGTAATACCCATTACATGTTATACCAAACACCATAATGCCCATTACACATTATACCAAACACCGTAATATGTTATACCAAACATCATAATGCCCATTACACATTATACCAAACACTGTAATGCCCATTGCACATTACACCACACACCATGATGCCCATTACATGTTACGCCTCACATGATGCCCATTACATCACACACACTCTAATGCCCATTACACATTATGTGACACACCGTGATGCCCACACACACATACACATGGGGTGACAGAGCGGCACACACAGGGTGACAGGGGCACACACAGGGTGGCGGGGGCACACAAAGGGTGACAGATGAATAAACAATAATAGTGTTATAAAAACCAATTACTATAATCAGTATGAACATAAATATGTAACACTGCCTCAAGGTGTGACAGCAGAGGTACAGGGGGATTAGGACACAGCCAGGTAGTGTGGGAGGGAAGGGAAGTTTGCAGCAGAAATAAAGAGCAGATGCCTGGATACAAGCAGGCACAACATGCACAGTGTACAGGCACCAGAGAAAGCGCCCGAGGTGAGTTGCCTACCTGTCCCAGGATCAGTTAGCCAACTCTGCCGCTTCTCGGGTCCCGCCTGCACTCAAAGAGCACAGTGAAGTAGACACTGCAGTGCGGAGCGGGGGTTCAGCAACAGCCACGCACATGGGCAGGAGGAGGAGCAGGCACAGTGACAGCGGACTAGTGGCAGCCAAATGGAGCACAGCTCCGCCCCCAAGATGATGGTCAGTAAGCACCCAACCACTGCCAGATTCCGCTGGGACAACGCAAGGTCAGGTGACCCCATGAGACGGCTGAGAGGAGGAGGTGCGTCACAGTGCCTGCTCGCCCAGGTGAGAGGGGAGGGGCGGAGAGTCGCAGCAGCCCAGACCAGCGGGGGACAGAAGAAGAGGAGGCGGCTTGGGGCGCGATCGCTGGCGGCAGCAAGGTGCTGACATGTCCTCTGCCGCCGTGCCCACTGCCTTCTCCTCCGCGGCGACTGTAGGGATGCCCGCTACCAGCTCCAGTTCCCGGACATTGAATAGTCCGGGAACGCCACCAGTCCGGACTCCGGACACCCGGTCTAATTACCGGACTGTCCGGAGTAATCCTGGACGGGTGGTAACCCTAAGTGTAAGGGACACATTCCCAGTGGTAGCAGCTTCTTCTACCAAGCTTGCTGTGTGTGTGCGCGTGTATGTTTGTGTGTGTGTGTGTGGATCTGAGTCCTCAATCAATGCAGTGCACTTGACCACGGAGCAGCTACTAGGAAGAAGAGACATGAGCCTTAGCATGAGGTGGGAGAAATGTGTGCTTTCAATGTACAGCACTGGTCTTATTATATCAGTATAGTTATTCATATGGTATGTTTATACTTTTCCTGACAACTCTTTTATATTATTTAAAAGTTTGACACAGCCTATAATATAGTATAGACATACAGTATATAGTGTTAAATATTTGTACTGTATTCCATACAGTATCCATTTTATAAAAAGACCAGTGTGTACATTAAGGTCCAGAGTTGTTACTAGGTTCTTGTAGCGCTCCCCCAGACTCTGGCTCTTGCTCCAATGTTCCACTGAGTGGTAATTTGTGTACTGCATTTGGAAATCCCTGTAACGTGTAATGCCTCTTTAACTGATTAGTCTAATGGCCATGTACTTTTGTTTTAGGACGCCTATTATTTGGGTGAACAGGCCTCTTCCATTGTGGGGATTGCAGGTGAGCTGAACAAACTAAATTTCACTATCTCTGTCTTTTATAAATGATTTGACCCCCAGCAGTGCCACTGAGAATGGCCCACAGCCGTGTTTAGGCCACACCTCCCAAGCTTACCCAGGCCTGTCAGTGCTCTCTAGAGCAGCGGTTCTCAAACTGTGGGTCCTGACCTTCTCAGCATGGGGTTCTGACTCCATGTTGTGACCATCGGGCTGATGATTTTTCTATTCTCAGTCAGTGATTAAAGAAATATCTGTTGAATTGTCTGGTATTTTAGACTCCTCCCATAATTTTGTGCCTCCACATTGCTGCCATGTATGTGCTGTCTGCTGAATACACACGTGATGTGATGACCTTCTGCGGTAACTTGCTGGGGTCCTGTCATTATTTTTATTGTCTGATGGGGGCCTCAGAGCAAAATAGTTTGAAGACCCCTGCTCTACAGCACTGGCCAACACTACACGGCCATCTTCCATTCACATGTGCTATCTCGCAATCACACCCTAAAGGACAGCTCTGATTGGCATAGCTGTTCCTTGCAGTGTGATAATATTTGTACCTGCATAGGATCTGTGGCGGGATGTTGCATTGAAGATGTGATGTTTGATGCATCTTGTCCTATATATTTTATATAGCATCCGTTTTTAACACTTTGGGAGGTTGCTCCAATGAATTAAATCCTTAATTAAAATCATAGTTTGCAAAATCCTTAAGCCCACTTGGATTTAGACTCAAGTTCAACCATCAGCAAGAGTGTGATTCTCAGTATTTAACATGCGATTTCAAGCAGAAGTGCTGCAGTAAATAACTTTTCCTTTTACTAGTAGATCCACGTTAATTAATGGGCCGCTAATGGGGACTCTTGTTCTAATCTAGTCTATCCAATCTGCCTTGCTTCTTATGGTGTTATCTATTGCAAGGTCTATGTAAATATGTGGTGTCAAAATTGTTGAGTTGCCAAAATCCTGCGGTTTTCTGCCACCCTGACACTCATTCCAGTGTCCCCTGTTGATGCCGCTATGGTTATTTACCCTGTACTTGCTCTGTATTGTATTTAACTGTAAATCACGGTTTTGCTTATTCATTCATGAACTCTGTAGTTTGGCCCTGCGATCACTTGTGGCGCCATATTTCTAAAAGGATAATGATAATAATACTGCATTGTAAAATTGTATTCTGTATTTTGCACCCTTTTCTTCTAGGTTCTAGTTGCGCTTATCAGCTTTCTGGAAACAATGCTTCTTACCTATCTGGGGTATAAGGTAATCCCTATCTCTATACCTGTTACACTATTATTTACAAACATTTGTTATTAATCTTTAGTTTGCCTTCTGTGGGTTAAAATAATCATGTATTAAAGTGCTGTAGTTTGACATATATGAAGTTGGTTATGCTGGGTATACACTTATTCAAAATATCCTCCGCTGGATCCGCCAACCGAGCAGCTGAGTCGTATAAGCCTGTACACTTACCCATCAGCAGCATAAAATGATGTCACAGGTGGGCGGGCATTTGAACTTGCTCATCCTTCTGTAACGTAGCACCCCCTGCAAGTGTGGTCAGCGGACTGCCAGTCCAAACAGCCAGCGGTGCACGTAAAGATTTCTTTAGTGACAGAAAGACTACCTCATCTTCTCCCAGGCATCAGTAAGACATGGGTTTACTTTTCAAAATAAACCCTTAGAAAGCTTCTCACCTCAATTATGCTGCTTTCACATAGCAAAATGCAGGGTCGCACCTGTATGCAAATTTTAGGGACCATGCGTTGCGATGTGCAGGCCCACCATCGAATGTCGCGTTGATAGATAGCATGTGCTGCACATTATATCTATCAAATTGCAGGAGCGATGGCATGTGGCACCGCGCTGACCCCCCAACCGGCTATCATTTCTGCATAGCGCTAAGCTACTCCGCCACCCTCTGCCCGCCCTCTTCCAGCACCAGATGTGCCATTGCAAGATGGCATGTGACATTGCGTGCAGAAAGGGGGCACTTTTTGCAGCATGATATGACATAGGATGTTGCATCGAATCCGATCGCATAAGTGTATGGTAAGCATAAGTCTGTACATTGCTATGTCCCAGCATGCTGCTGGGTTACTTGCTGCATGTGAAACCTGTCAAACAAGCCTGGTAATGCCTTTAATACGGCAAGTAAGCTGATTACATGGTTTTTTAAACATTAGACAGTGGAGAAAATTAGCAACAATGATCTGTGAAACATAATCAGGGGATGAGAGTGTTGAGTTTTCATTTTGGGAGTGTATCGCCTGGGGGTCTACACACAATTTAATTAGAACATAGTCTTTTGAGTGGACGTAGAAATCACCGTGACATTGAGAAACACGTTATTCCCAGGTTTAAGCGTTCAATCTATTTTTATTACTATTGATCTGCAGTAAGTAAATAATATATCAGTGGAGCCTGGTAGCCGGTGTGCCCATAATATTTATTGCCGGTAATTGTTTGGTACTATCACGTCTTCCATAAATGACTCTGAAGCTCATAACTGCCACAACATTGTGTATACTCATAAAATAAAATTGGCATGTCAGGTCCCCTGATGTTATCTGGGTGTAGAACCTTGTGCACCACAGTTCTCTCAGTACAATATATATTATAGAGGAGGAAAAGTATGAAACCTTGTAAATGAGGAGCTGTTGCTTATATGATAAATGATAGCTAGCAGCTGATTGGTTGCGAGGAGTTAACACCACTTTACCCTTTCCTTTCTATAGAAGGTTTGATACACCCAACCCATCGCACTGTTCGTTCTCCTACCTACACAACCTCACCTCTCTCAGTGCTCCTCATTGATAACGTTGGGTTTGATAATGTTACGCCCCACATTCAGTGCAAACACTAGAGGACAGGGGGAGGAGGGATGCCGGTCAACGCTGGGCAGCGCTAACAGAATTGCCATAAGCAACATATTATTTTTGATTTGCCTGCCTTAGGCTGCTCTTGGGCCTGTATGCTTGTGGGGCACCCAGGCAGTAGCCCACCCAGCCCAGTGGGAAAGATGGCCCTGCCCCCAAAATGTCTTGATTTGCGGCTCTGCAAGGGGGTGGGGCTAAATGATATGCACATGCCCCTCCCCCTCCATACCGCACCACAATTCCCTGTAAAATGTCATCCTGCCATCGTCAAAAAAAGTGGGCGTGATCCGGGGAGATCTGGCACTGACTCATTCGTCACTGCCCGAAATGTCATAACTTTGGCACTTGCAGGAGAGTAAGCAAATATACAGAGGAACACACTCTCTGCTCTTGCAGCCTGACTTGTTTTATGAGTAGGGCTAGCAGACCGCAATATGCTAGCTTCCTGCAGGCTATCTGCAGAACAGTCTGTTTCATTACATTTCCTTCATCACTATTCCTTTTACAGCCTGTAAAGGGACTTCTATAGAAACTGGTAACACATAGCAACCAAGCAGCTTCTGTCGTTCTTCAAGTGTGATTCACAATATCTAAGCAGGTGTACGGTTACCGTGGGTAACGGCACCTTTTACATTAGCACCAATTGTCATACATGAGCCGCAGTGTGTGAACCATTGCATACAGTTTTATGAATTAATCAGTTGCTGATATTTATTTTAGGGAAACATTTGGGAGCAGCTCCTCAGATTCCCATTTATTCTGGAGATGTTCAATACACTGCCGTTCTTTGTTACCGTGAGTATATATCTCCCTCTTCTCTCCTACATTACCCTGGTCATTCCCATCTCTCATCTCACCTATCCGATCCTCCCTGCACTGTGGGGCCTAAATGCAGAGCTGGTGACCCGTAAGCCAATCATGACAGGCGCTTCATGCACACCCCTGTTAATCTGCAGGGATGCCGTAGTGTTAGTCTCTTTCCCTGGAAACCATTCAAGCGTAGGAGAGATAGTTGTACGTGTGCTATACTTAGGACTTGGACTCCTCAGTGCTTCCTCTGGAGGTTACAGAGGTCACACAATTGCTGCTGTTGACAAACATTGTATTTGTGACTAACCATTAGTGCTCAGTGCAGGGCTTTAACATCATAAACATCATACAGTATAAAGGCACCAGGCGGTGGTGTAACTAGAAATTTTGCGACCTCTTGCCAAAAAAAATTCTGCCCCCGTACATTAATTTTTTACCTAAATACTCATTGACAGGGGTTACATGCTCATTGCCAGGGATTTCTTGCTCATTGCCGTAGGTTTCATGCTTGTTGCCAGGGAGTTACATGCTCATTGCCAGGGGTTACATGCTCATTGCCAGGTGGTTACATGTTCATAGTGCGCCAGTGCTCCCGACACTTCCAGGTAGCGCTGTGTGCACTGTGCTCCCTTGACAGATGCTAGAGGTCCAGTAGGACCTCAAGCAATTGTCTCCAACAAGGCGGTGGCCATTTTTGGAGGGACATTTTTAACAGATTCAGGGGGTTATTCTGTTTGATTCGCAGACTTCCTCAGTAACATCCTTTCGCAGCCTAGTGGGGTTTACCCACATCATTCAATGGTTGGCGACCATCGAATGATGGCGAAGGTGCAGGCATATAAAAGTGCTTCTCAAGTCACTTACATATTCGTGGACGCTCGGGAGGAAGTGGGCGGGCAGCTGACATCCAGTGATATCAGCAGGCAGCCCCCCACACCTGCGTCAACTGGGCGTTCTCATGGGAACGTCCATGAAATGCTGGGCATTCCCATATGTATATGGCCCGGCGTACACCGTGTTCACCATGGCTGCATGAACCGCACAGAAATGTGCATACGCAGAACATTGCTCCCCCGTGGGAACACACGGGGAGCGAATGAACCAGTATAACCCCCTCAATGCGGACATCCAGGACACATGGAATCTGCAGAGACCACTGCTTGAACTGCGGTGCTATAGTTACATAGTATATATAGAATACACCACTGACACCAGACAACAAAAACTGAATTGCATACGTTTTGGTAGTATTACTTAAATAAAATCTCCGTAGAATAGAGGAGGTACACTTAATTTAAAGGAGAGAAAAGTACCACAAAGTATTAAGTCTCTCCTTCCTACTTTGTGGTACTTTTCTCTCCTTCAATTAAGACACCAGTATATCCAGCCATTATTGGGCTCTATCTAGATGCTGTTGAAGTACAACTCCCAGAATCCCGCAGCAGCCTCAAGTTGTCCCATCTCCGCTTCTCACACCTCATACTGTCCCGAGTTCTTCTCTCTGCCACTGACTGGTAACTGGCCAAACAGATCAGAACCGCAGAGGAAGTCATGTGATTAATTCCTATGCACTTTATAGACTTCCTTTACTTCATTAAAACAAAAGAAATTCGGAAACTAAAGGGTTAAGTAAAAAACACTGTGGTGCCTGTTATTCTATGTGTCTTTTATTCTCATTCCCTTCTCTGCTTGTTCTCGCCCTCTCTTCGCCCTCTTATTCCTTCTTCTTACATAGCAGCTGTTGGCTAATGTAATTACCCCATTCTCTTGCTGCCCACTCTGGGTGTGTGGAATGATGCTGAGATTGGGCACTGCTGCCGCTCACATCCCACAGACGTCACTTTTCAGCCAAGCTGATGAGTACACGGCCTTCCTTCTCATAAGGCTGCCATCACTTTAGCCGCCAGGTGCTATGTAATAAGATTGCTGCTGCTGCTGTTATTAGGGCTTTGGTAGGTGGATTGTAAACATGAAATACACTGGGGAACTGTGACCAAGCTCCACTTATTATTGCTGATAATTCTATGTCTTGCCCTCAGCTGCTCTCCTGTGTTGCTTTAGGGAGATTTATCAAAGCGTGGAGAGAGAAAGTACTAACCAATCTGTTTCTGCCATGTTAAGGCCCATACACACTAGAAGATTTTCATTTGAAAAGACTTTGCCAAAATCTCTGACAGATATACCTTTCACCAAAGTAGTGCGTACACACTGAGCTATTTTCCCCAAAGAGCAAGAGATTTTCAGGAGGCAAAAGACTTTGCTGAAAATCTTTCATATTAAAGGCTATTTACATAATGGCCGGGTTTTAATTCCAATGGTGGGAGCAAGGGCCATCTAATAATTCAGTGCCACTAGGAATTTTGGGGTCTGGGACTGATTTTCAGTCTGCCCCCCCCCCCCCCCCCCCCCCCCTACCTTTGTCGGCATCTGTGTTGAGGGTGAGGGGAGTGCGGTGGGATGCGGGGGGGTGCGATGGGACATGGGCACGGGGAGTGTGGTGGAACACGGATGAGTTAGTGGTTCCGCTCCTGAGCTTTACGCTGGCGTCTGACATCAGGCGACGGAGTCTCTGCTGCTGCTGGCTGCAGCGGCTCGGCTCACCGGCACTGCAGGGGTGCTGAGGATAGAGCTGCCTGGACCCTACCCTCTGTCAGAGTGGCGGGGCCCGGGACAGTTGTCCCCATAGCACTCCTGTTCAATGCATATCATTAGTGGGCAGTGGTGCCAGTAATATATACATTGCTGGCCTGTGCCAGCAATGTATATATTATTGGCTAATAAATCAAACATCATTGGTGCCCACTGGCACTGGCTTATGAAACTCATTGGTGCCCAGCGGTGCCAGTAATATATACATTGCTGGCACATGCCAGCAATGTATATATTACTGGCTTAAGGATCTCATTGGTGCCCAGTGGTGCCATTAATATATATATATATTACTGGCTTAAAAATGAAAACATTGGTGGACAGTGGTGCTCCGTGTGGAGCAGGACAGAGGGAGGCGGAGGGAGCAGGGTGTAGGGGGGCGGGGCTTCAGCGTGTCCGTCAGTGTGGCCGGGCGGCAGAGCTCTGGGACCCAGGAGAACAGGAGGACGGCGGGGGAGCGATGCTCTGCAGCATCCAGCCGCAGCAGCAGACTGAGCGGGGCAGCGCGGACCAATCCTGCAGGGTGAGTATTATGACAGACGAGGGGCGGGGCGGCGGGGGGCAGCGGGGCGGTCCGCCGGGCTGAAAGTGGTTAATCTTTCAGCCCGGCCGGCGTACACACATGGCGATGATGGATGAAAAACCATCCATCATCGCCACATCTGCTGGTAAAACCAGCAGATGAACCACTTAACTAGCGATGATGCGGGAGCGCGCATCATCGCTAGTCGGCAATCTCTGGGGCATACACACTGGGCGATTTTCAGCCGAAAATCGCTCAAAACGGCTGTTTTGACCGATTTTCAGCTGAAAATCGTCAAGTGTGTATGGGCCTTTACAGGCTGTAGGCCAGATGCACTAAGCTTTAAAAAGTGATACAATGGAGAGTGAGAAACATGAACCAGCCAATCAGCTCCTGCCTGACATTTCACACACAGCCTTTGACATAGCAGGTAGGAGCTGATTGGCTGGCTGTTTCTCACTCTTCATTTTATCACTTTTGGAAGCTTAGTGCATCTGGTCCTGTGTTAGAAAAATCAGTTAGGAGCTGATTAGTTGGTACTGAGAGACGGGCTTGAGTATGACTGCTCAGCACACATTGCAGTACAACCGTGATGCACACCGTGATGTGTGCTGAGCCATCCGCCTATTGTTTATAGGCAAAACCCCTCAATCTAGCAAGAAAAAACGGTACTGGTTTCCTAGCACGGCCACAATCGCGGGCATCGGGTGTAATTTTTAGTGGTCTGCGACGCGACCGACGCGATGCCCCCGATTTTCCCATTGAAATGCATTGAAAAAAGTCAAAATCGCGTCGGTCGCGTCGTATGCGGCTAAAAAAGGCTTAAATGGTCCAGACGCGATGCCCCCGATTTCCCATAGGAAACAATGTTAAATGCCTCAATTTCACCAAATCATCATAGGGAACAATGGTAAATGGGCCAGAAACCCCCAAAAACACCCCTGAACAGTGAAATGTCCCCACAAAAGTAGTTTACGCCACCCCACGATCAACGCGAACCCGAAGCGTGGCGAGCGCAGCGAGCCCGCGAGGGGCGGCGGTACGCGTCCTCCGACCTTTTCATACCCCCACTATCCACGTCGGCGTGGAGTCGAGAATAGAATAGTGTGGCGAGCGCAGCGAGCCACCGAGCCCCGCGAGGGGACGCGGATACCTTCACAGGTAAACGCGTCCCTTTGCGGGCTTCACAGGTATCCGCGTCCCCGCGCGGGGCTCGCCACGCTTCGGGCTCGGTGGCTCGCTGCGCTCGCCACACTATTCTATTCTCAACTCCACGCCGACGTGGATAGTGGGGGTATGAAAAGGTCGGAGGACGCGTTGATCGTGGGGTGGCGTAAACTACTTTTGGGGGGACATTTCACTGTTCAGGGGTGTTTTGGGGGGATTCTGGCCCATTTACCATTGTTCCCTATGATGATTTGGGTAAATTGAGCCATTTATCATTGTTTCCTATGGGAAATCGGGGGCATCACGGGTAAATTGAGGCATTTAACATTGTTCCCTATGGGAAATCGCGGGCATCGCACCCGATTTTTTAGTGCATGCGATGGCCGCGATGCCCCCGATTTTTACTCACGATATCCACGATCATGATCGTTGTGGCCGTGCTAGGAAACAAGTACCGAAAAAACAGTGCAATCACTGTCTTTCCCTGCGGGCGATGGCAACGTGTAGGACTATCGCCTTCGCTCTTGAAAGCAATCAGTCAGATTGCTTACAAATGGGGAGAAAATCGCCCTGTGTGTGTGCCCCTTTAGGGCCAGATGTACTAAGCTTGAAAAGAGATAGAATAGAGAGTGATAAACCACCAGCCTATCAGCTCCTAACTATCAAGCTAAAGGTGGGATTTGAAAAAAAAAATGACAGTTGTGAGCTGATTGGTGGTTTATCACTCTCTATTTTAACACTTTTCAAGGCTTAGAACATCTCGCCTTTAATCGTTCTCCAAGGCATGATATATCTACCCTTTTGGCTTATAGCTGAGATGGGATGTCTGCCATTCTCAATGATAGTGAGGGCTGAGTCATTTATAATGAACATAAAACATTTCAATATGCAAAAAACAGTGATGTCACTGAGGCACTGCCACACTTTGGGGTTGATGAAGTTTACTGCATGCCAGCTGTAATTACACCCACACTGCGTGCATAGGGAATATGTTGTCTTTGTGGGTGGTGCAGTATGTTGAGTTGTACATGTGTATGTGACCATAGCACCTATTTCCATACCCCTGGCTACATAGCGGTCATCACCAGTGGTGGCTCCAGATGCGGGGCTGCCGGCCGAAATATACTGGCAGATGGTATGGTCACTGGTCAGCACTATTGGTGCCCACTAGCATTGTCCATTTCATTACTGCAAGAGATCAGGCAATAAACCTTTCATCTTTTCTATGAGGCTGTACTGCCCCTAATTTTGGCAACACATCCTTGGCCCAGAGGGGATAGGGTATTGGTAAAAACCAGAACCGGACAGTACCCTGTAATGCCGCACCAGACAGGCTCCATTCATCAATTTGTCATTTCGGAGCTTGTAGTGTTCGGTCCAAGAAGTGCCTGTCTGGTGGGGCTGCGGGTGATACCTGTAACCAGGGAGAGGAGGGAGAGAATAAAGCCTCCCTGTAGGGTTCTATGATGTAGTAAAAAGTGGAATGGTCCGAACCATACGGGGAGGCTTTAATTTCCCCTTCCCCATGTCCCAGACAAAAGCTATCGAAGGTCGGGACACCGCCTGGACAGGAAACCCCTGGACTAGACACTACTAACTCCAGGTCTAGCATTCCGGATTCCGGTTGAGTTCCGGGTTTACTTTGTCCCGTGGGGATGCAATTGACTTGAGTGTTACTCTGCACAGCCTGTAGGTGCATGCGTAAACTGACTTACCTTCTGCTCTGCATAACCCCCTTTAAGTATTTTTATATAGAACATGTTTTTGTGTGTATATATAGTTATGATGTTCTCTCCCTCCCTCCCTCCCTCCCTCTCTCTATCTTTCTCTCTCGCGCTCTCTCCTGCCCCGCCCCTCTCTCTGTCTTTTTGTTTATCACCCCCCATCTCTCTCTCTGACTCTGTTAATAGATTAGAAATTTGCAGTATGCTACAAATAGATACTCAGGGGTCTCTGTGTGTAATAGCACTCCTGATTGTGGCACTAAGTATTACTTGTAATCAGTGCTTACTGCAAGAAAGAAAAGGAAAAAAACACTAATCACATCAAATTCCCAATATAGTATTGCAGTAATGGCCCGGAATGTAACCATTATCTGGGCACTTGACTGGGCCAGTCTCTGGGGATGCCCAAATGCATGAGCTGGCTAGCTGGTTTGCACTTGCGCAGAGAATCGCTCGGTTCCAATAAGGGGAAAGAAATACTGACAAATATATACAAAAAAAAAAAGAAATCAAGACTTTTGAAAAAAAAATGATGTACAGTATATTCTTAATGAAATCAATAATGTTACCACTGTCCTTGTGCTGCTGGCATACCTCCCAACTTCTGTCTGTATGAAATAGGGACACTCGCCGCGCGAGCGCCCGAAAAGGGGGCGGGGCGTATGCAAATGAGGGTGCGGCTTATGCTAATTAGCCGCGACCTCATTTTCATACGAGAATAGACGCTGTGCGCATGCGCACAGCGTCTATTCTACTAGATTGGGGGGTCTCCCAACTGCCACCCCCCGCAGCGGGACAATGCCTGCCGCGGGTGGGACAGCGGGACAGGACCCGAAAATCGGGACTGTCCCTCCAAAATCGTGACAGTTGGGAGGTATGCTGCTGGTGAAGCTATCACCACTCATTGTTAGGGTCGCATGCACCAAACTTCAAAAGTAATAACATGGAGAGTGATAACCAACCAACCAATCAGCTCCTGTCTGACATTTTTCAAACACAGTCTATGACATGCGAGGTAGGAGGTGATTGGCTGGCAGTTTATCACTCTCCATTTTATCACTTTTGAAGTTTAGTGCATCCGGCCCTACATCTCTATACCCTCATTATCTCTATTATCTCTCTCTGACATCTGCCCTCTCTATATTTCAGGTGTTTTGGCCCCCGCTGAGAAGCCTTTACATCCCTGTTTTCCTCAATTGCTGGCTGGCGAAACATGCGCTGGAGAATATGATTGTAAGACATCCTCTGTTATTGGCCAATTGTCAAGTATTCTATATTGCATTCTAGAAAATAAGAGACACAGGGACAGATTCTCTAAGCTTCAAAAGTGATAAAATGGAGAGTGATAAACAGCCAGCCAATCAGCTCCTACCTGCCATGTCACAGACTGTGTTTGAAAAATGTCAGGCAGGAGCTGATTGGCTGGCTGTTTATCACTCTCTATTTTATGATTTCTGAAGCTTAGAGAATCTGGCTCATCATCAAATTAGTTGTTATGGGCAATGTCACCACTTGTCTGTTTTGGACTAGTTGCATAGTTACCGACTAAGGAATATCGGTCATAGAGTCGACGCATATTAGGTTAACATGCATTGGGTCGACCACAGAAGGATGACATGGCTTAGGTTAACACACAAATTGAATCGACACAAGCATTTGGTAGTTATAGATTGAGGACCATGCCTTCCTGATCATGTCCACATCCTGTCCTGACATGGGGAATCTGGTGGTCACAGCATTCAAGCGCCTTATAGGGCCTTGTCCAAGCTCCGGCACCTACCACAGTGCTGGGTGATAATCCCGTTGAAATTGATAAACTCATTATTGTCATATTCAGATCTTGTTGGAACTTGGCTGCAGGCGAGTGATTCGGTCCAAGGGCACAAATATAGGGCCTCATTCAGGTTTCCCCATTCCAGGGGACCTGCATATGCGCATAATAGACCATTCGCATGCAAAGTCCTCAAAACATCGCAACAGGGCCGAATTTGCTATATTGCGAGTCAACCAGAATCACCCCCATAATCATCCTGGTTATCTACCTGCATTTGTTGCCAAATTGGATACTATTCTTGCTGCCTGACGCTTGGGATCTGGTTGACTCGAAAGGCTGCTACAATTGCAGCCTTGCAAGTCCACCAGAATAAGGACCATGGTCCCTCAGACGCCGCCCACCACTGGCAGGTCTGCCCGCCTCCCCTCGCACGCCGGGTTTGCTCGAACGGCTGCGAATGTGGAAACACCCACATCATTCAACTGTCGCCGACCATTGAATTATGTGGAAGGTGCACACATTTCTAAGGGACTCTGAGGTCACTTAGATTTGCGTGCACACTCAACAGGAACTGGGTGGGCAGCTGACAGGGTGATGTAAGCAGCCCGCCCCCCCTGCACCCGCCTCACTGTGCGATTGGCATTGGAACGCCCAGCATTTTAATGGAAGCGCCCATGAAACGCTGGGCGTTCCCATGGGCAAATCCCCGGTTCGTCACCCCACACCAACCTCGCGCAGTCTTGGGTGCGTGTGACCGGTGAACACGGTCATGTTCGCCATGGTCGCATGCACATGCAGAAAGGCAGGGTGGGGGGGAGAGAGTGTGTTCCATTGCAGTCTGAGTACAGAAAGGAAACATCTGTGCAAATTCAGCTCAACATCTGCATGCACCTAATATCACATCTGTTGCAGGGCAGCTGCAAATACTTGCTGGACTTGTTATTACCATATACCACAACTCCCAACTGTCCCGCTTTTCGCAGGAACGTCATGGTTTTTTGGGACGTTCCCAGGGCCAGCAGTGTCCCGCAGCGGGGGGGCAGTAGGGAGTCCCCCCTGTCTCCCATGAACAGATGCTCTCTGTCTATTCCTGCAGCCTGACAGACTGGCTCCCACTAGCCATGCCCCCGCAGCGGCGAAAACGGGGCATGGCCTTGTGACAATAGGCAACGCCCTTGTCGCGAGGCCAAATCCCAAAAATTCCAGGAGCGCAAACCACCCCTCTTCCCTTCATTTCAATGTTGGGAGGTATGCATATACTGCTGATGCAAATACACATGCCATAAAACAAGCTTGGATATTCCACACCTCCCAACTGTTCCGATTACAGCCGGACAGTCCTGATAATTGGAGACTACCCCGCTGTCCCTCCCATGCGCGGGTGGGGGGGGTAGTTGGGGGCAGCCGGTGATAGCTGACTAGATCCGTGATTATGCACACGGCATCTCTTCCATGCAGAGTCAAGGGCTGCACCGCTGCTAGGAGAGTGCTGGGCATGCCCCCAATGATTACTAAGCCAGGGGTTGCTGCGATAGGCCACGCCCACGTGCACAGTGGCCCCTTCGACTCCAGAAACTTTTTGGCAGGGAGTTGCAAAATTCCTGGTTGTGCCATTGCAGTGCAGCAGCATCTGACTAGAATCAGGCCCTTAATGGGACAAAACTTCCTGCAAACTACTGTATATTCTGATTGATTGAAGGTGTGCTGAGGAATGTGTAATGCTATACGACTGTGCTCCCCATGCCATGTAATTTGGGCAATGCCAGCTTGCAGCACAGTGGATAATAGGCAGCACCTCCACACAAGCAGGAATGTACCAAAGGCACAGAAATATCTTTTGTACTATCCGCAGCAGCATATGTACAATATAATGAGCTGCTGCAGCAAAGCCTTTTGGAGCGCAGCTGTGAAAATCTCCTTACACACCTAGCTGCTGCTTCTATCTATGCAGCTAATCCAGCCTCAGGGAGAAGCCACTCACACAGTGGCATGTATCGTGCTGCTAATGAATGCGAAGTGCTCTGTCTCACCATGCTTAATTGCTCTGTAGCTTCACGTGGTATGTTTCTACCATCTATTTTTACCATAGAATATAATATTGTGTGAATCACGGCAGCACATGCATACTTAGCACAAAGCTGCAGACTGAAACATTAAGGAATAAGAACCTGCGGGACTCTCAAATCTCTGGATAGTTACAGTCTGTTTTAAAGAAAATACATAACTTTCCACTGCTTTCTGCAATTAGGAGACTTTACAGTCCTGTAGGGCCTTACTCCAGTAATATGCAATACGACTTTCACGTCGACCCAGGTTATAAGAAAGGTTAAAGTTGGGTCGGGCTGTGAATAATGGGTTACCTGGGTTTAATGTGAAACTGTGGAAGATGGGTCGGACAGAGGATTGATCTGGCATAGCAATGTCAAAGCGGTATAACTGACACATTATTTGGGAAGTAAAAAAAAAAATCAGATTCCCCAAACTAGGGGATTGCCGGGGGTGCGGGCAACACCCTGATTTCAGCCCCCGAGTGCTGACACCAAAATGCAAACTCCCCATCAGTAACAGGAGCTGGTTGCTGCACATAACATTACTCCTCAGTGACATGAACTGGGTGCTGCATGTAACATTACTCCTCAGTGACATGAGCTGGGTGCTGCATGTAACATTACTCCTCAGTGACAGGAGCTGGGTGCTGCATGTAACATTACTCCTCCGTGACATGAGCTGGGTGCTGCATGTAACATTACTCCTCAGTGACAGGAGCTGGGTGCTGCATGTAACATTACTCCTCAGTGACAGGAGCTGGGTGCTGCATGTAACATTACTCCTCAGTGACATGAGCTGGGTGCTGCACTGTAACATTAATCCTCAGTGACAGGAGCTGGGTGCTGCACTGTAACATTACTCCTCAGTGACATGAGCTGGGTGCTGCATGAGACATTACTACTCAGTGACAGGAGCTGGGTGCTGCACATGACATTACTCCCAGTGACAGGAGCTGGGTGCTGCATTTAACATTACTCCTCAGTGACAGGAGCTGGGTGCTGCATGTAACATTACTCCTCAGTGACATGAGCTGGGTGCTGCATGTAACATTACTCCTCAGTGACAGGAGCTGGGTGCTGCATGTAACATTACTCCTCAGTGACAGGAGCTGGGTGCTGCACTGTAACATTAATCCTCAGTGACAGGAGCTGGGTGCTGCACTGTAACTTTACTCCTCAGTGACATGAGCTGGGTGCTGCATGAGACAATACTACTCAGTGACAGGAGCTGGGTGCTGCACATAACATTACTCCCAGTGACAGGAGCTGGGTGCTGCATTTAACATTACTCCTCAGTGACAGGAGCTGGGTGCTGCATGTAACATTACTCCTCAGTAACAGGAGCTGGGTGCTGCACTGTAACATTAATCATCAGTGACAGGAGCTGGGTGCTGCATGTAACATTACTCCTCAGTGACAGGAGCTGGGTGCTGCATGTAACATTACTCCTCAGTGACAGGAGCTGGGTGCTGCATGTAACATTACTCCTCAGTGACAGGAGCTGGGTGCTGCATGTAACATTAATCATCAGTGACAGGAGCTGGGTGCTGCATGTAACATTACGTGTATCACTCGACCATTACTGGTGGGCGGGTTAGGTTTATGCAGGGGTTTTAGTGCCCTGCAATTTAATTGTAATTGCAGGTGGGTCCAATTCCGCCTCTGCCCACCCACCTTGCCTTGCCACAGCAGGGCATGGCACCCGCTCCATACACTTGCCACCTCACACACCATAAGGAGGAGGAAGGGAGCCACAAGCAGTACCGGCCAGGAAATGCTCTGCTCTGCAGCTGTCTCTGCCCCAGTTCCTGCCATGACTAATTAATTGCATCTCCCATCCGGCTCTCCCCATGTGGTACTGATTGTGCTGGAGAGGGGCTGCTGGAATGGGGCCAACATCATGCGGCTGGTGCAGGAGATCTGGCCTCGACACAGATGCGGGCTGTACGTGGGAGATTTAGTAGGGAATGTGGTGAGGGAAGAGGTGTATGTATGTGTATGTATGTATGTATGTATGTATATATATACATATATATATATATATATATACATATATGGTGTATGTGGAGGACTAGGGTGTGGGGAGTGTAGAAAGTATGAGGGTGACAGCCGACAGGGGGAGTAGTTAGTGTGGCATGTGTATAGGTAACAGCAGGGCTTAAAGTGGTTCCAGAGAGGTGGTGGAACTAATTTACAGTACCCTGCCACGGAACCCCCCCCCCCAATTAGGTGGAGTTCCGGGTACTGCCAGGGCTTTTGGCACCCCATGCAATCTTTGAACTTTATGCCATACCTCTGATACTTTATGAAGGGACAGTGATCTCAAAATAGTTCTCCCAATTCAAATTATGCAACACAGTAGCACAATTATATTCACATTACACCACATGTAGTGACCCTGATTCATGTTTCTGATTCATGTTACAGCACAAAGTCATGCTCCTTATTCATGTTATGACACAAAAGTGTCTCTTTTACATGTATGCACACAGTAGTATCCCTTGCACATAATGCCTACAGTAGTATTGATTATACACATAATGCCCACAGCAGTAGTACCCCTAGCAAAAACTGTCCGCAGTAAGTGCCCATTTCATATATCTGACATAAGACACATATCTGCCCCTTTCTGTCCAGCAGCTACCTCTCCTCTGATATTCACCTGAGCAGTGGTGACAGCATGACATCACATACGCCATGCCAGAAAAGGAAGCTGCTGGAACCGGTTTTTCTGTTGGAACTACTGTCCAGGGCTGTGGTTCAGGTGGAACTCAGTTCCCCCTACTATTACAGGTGGTGGAACTCCTTTCCACCGAGTTCCCCCTCACTTTAACCCCTGGGTAACAGTACTGTGGGCATTATTTTGTGATGGGGCCCTTCTACCCTAGGCATTATAATGTATATAAGTGGCTCTTCTTTGGGAATTGCTATGTGTAAAGAGCACTGCTTTGGAGCACTCTTACTGTGGGTATTATTTTGTTTAACCCTTTGAGTGCCAAGTGAATTTGTCAAAGTACAGTAGGTGTGAAAACTGCCAGGCAAACATTTTCATTCATCTAGCTGTGTACACATGGTGACATATATTGCTGAGCAATAACAAATGTGAGTGATGCACAGAGACAGAGATGTTGGCACTGCTTTGGGCATTAAGTGTAAGGGAGACTGCTATTGTGGGTATTATGTGTATAAGTGGCACTACTGTGGGCATTATTATGTGTGCAAGACACCATATAAGTGTACGGCTGCGCTCGCCATGCTTTGGGCCCGATGCATCTCTGCACTCGGGACACTATTATAATCTATCTCTATGCACACGTGGATGACAAAATATGAACAAGTTAGTCATGCCGACCTTTTGACCCTCGACCTTCTGATTGTCTTTCTAAAGCCTGGATGCCCTGCCATGTGCATATTGCTGTACGGATGGTGTAATGGTTAGCATTACTGCCTCACAGCACTGAGGTCATGGGTCGGTTACCACCATGGCTCTAACTGTGCAGAGTTTGTATATTGTCCACGTGCTTGCGTGGGTTTCCTCCGGGTACTCCGGTTTCCTCCCACAATCCAAAAATATATACTGGTAGGTTAATTGGCTCCCAACAAATTAACCCTAGAATGTCTGTGTGTGTGCGTGTACATGTGGTAGGGAATATAGAGTGTAAGCTCCACTGGACCAGGGACTGATGTGAATGTTCAAAATATTCTCTGTAAAGCGCTGTGGAATATGTGTGCGCTATATAAGAAACGGTTAATAAATAATTATAATAATAAATATCACATCTTAATAGCACCCTATGAAAAGTATTGGCCTATTTTAAATCTGGAATATTAGCAACAATTTAAAATCATGCGTTTCTGACATTCTGTCAATTTCTCCCACGTCTCAGAGTTGCTTTGTTGAGAACAATTTTCTTTCAAGTGTATTTTCTGTAATTCCTTTAGTTAAGTTTTTATGTTACATCTGCAGAACAAATAGCATGGCTTCCCATGGTGTTAATAATGCATGTAAATTGAGTTTTCTTTATAGAATACAATGCTTTATCTATAAATAATAGCATACCTCCCAACATTGTATTGACGTTAAGAGGGACACCTCGCATGCCTGAATATTTTGGGGTGTGGCCTAGCAACAAGAGTCGTGGTCTAATCATGAGAGGTCACGCCCCCATTTCCGCTGCTCTGGGGGGCATTCCTAGCAGCTCTGAGAGCTGCTGGCTGTGTCCCCCAGCCCTACATCTATTCACCAGTGATGGCCCGGGGGGCCCTCAACTGAACCCCCCCCCATCAAAAAAAAAAGCGGGACAGTTGGGAGGTATGTAATAGTTTTACAATAGTTTTACTGCAGCGATCCGTGAATCCTATTTATAAATCGGGCATATTTGCCCTCGTGAATATGCCTATATAATTCCTACTATCTGTGATCTTTCATGGCCAGAATTGATGGGTTGTTTTTAATCACCTCAGTTGAGTGTTGAGATGGCTCTTTGGACTTGGGGGCAGGTTGGGTTGGGTCAGGGGTGTGTCTGCGGGGGTTAAAGGGCACTGTCATTTTTTTTTCTACATTATTGCAGTATGTTGTAGCGTTTGTGGAGGTAGCAAAATAATTTTGTTATGCATGAGTGATTCTGTATGGCCTGGCCAGAGGCCTTCGAAGTACAGTTTTAGTAAATGTTGTGAAGGGACATATGCCTCTGGTAAAGCCTGAAGATGTGGACTGTGTAAAACTATAAGGAGTACATTTACTAAAGCTTCTAAAAATGAAAAGAGGTGATGTTGCCCGTCACTCTCAAATGGACAAAACCATGAGCACTGCAGGTGGGGCAGATGTAACGTGTGCAGAGAGTTACATTTGGGTGGGGATGTACTTCAAACTGATATCTATGTTGCAGTGTGAAAATAAAGCTGCCAGTATTCACCCTGCACAGAAACAATAAAACACCCAAATCGAACTCTCTCTGCACATGTTACATCAGCCCCGCCTGCAGTGCATATGGATTTGTCCATTAGAGAGTGATTGTGCCTTTGCGAGTAAACCAGAATAACCCCCCAAGTGACAGCCCAACAATTATGACCTTATCACTTCTCTACCAATTTTCAGTCATGTCAGTTCTCCTCAAGTCAGTTGAAATCTAGATTGAGGAATGCTCTACAAACCAAAGCATGCTTACACCATACGTTCATAAGGTTGGGTACTTGTTTCCTATCTGGGCGCCCACGATTTTAATCGCGGGCATCGGGGGTAAAATCGTGGCCATCGCGGGCATCGCGGCCGATAAAAAATCGGGTGCGATGGGCCAGACGCGATGCCCGCGATTTTCCCATAGAGAACAATGTTAAATGCCTCAATTTACCCGCGATGACCGCGATTTACCATAGGAAACAATGTTAAATGGATCAATTTCCCCAAATTATCATAGGGAACAATGGGAAATGTGGCAAAAACACCCCTGAACATAAAAATGTCCCCCCATCAACGTGAACCCGAAGCGTGGCGAGCGCAGCGGTACGCGTCCTCCGACCTTTTCATGCCCTACTATCCACTAGGGCGTGGAGTGAGAATAGAATAGTGTGGCGAGCGCAGCGAGCCACCGAGCCCGAAGCGTGGCGAGGGGACGCGGATACCTTCACAGGTAAACGCGTCCCTTCGCGGGCTTGACACCTGGGAAGCCCGCGAGGGGACGCGTATAACTGTGAAGGTATCCGCGTCCCCTCGCGGGGCTCGCTCCGCTCGCCACGCTTCGGGCTCGGTGGCTCGCTGCGCTCGCCACACTATTCTATTCTCACTCCACGCCCTAGTGCATGGGTCCTCAAACTGCGGCCCTCCAGATGTTGTGAAACTACAAATCCCAGCATGCCTTGCCACAGTTTTGCTATAAGGGAGTGTTAAAACTGTGGCAAGGCATGCTGGGATTTGTAGTTTCATAACATCTGGAGGGCCGCAGTTTGAGGACCCATGCCCTAGTGGATAGTAGGGCATGAAAAGGTCGGAGGACGCGTACCGCCGCCCCTCGCGGGCTCGCTGCGCTCGCCACGCTTCGGGTTCACGTTGATGGCGGGGTGGCGTCAACTACTTTTGGGGGGACATTTTTATGTTCAGGGGTGTTTTTGCCACATTTCCCATTGTTCCCTATGATAATTTGGGGAAATTGATCCATTTAACATTGTTTCCTATGGTAAATCGCGGTCATCGCGGGTCAATTGGGACATTTAACATTGTTCCCTATGTAAAATCCCGGTAATCGCGTCGGTCGCATCGCATGTCATTATAATGACATGCGATGTACCCGCGATGCCCGCGATGGGCGCCCAGATAGGAAACAAGTACCTAAGGTTGCCATAATTTTACTTTACTCCAGGACACATACAGTATGTGCTCATGCATCAGGCTGCATTATTCCCCGATCCTCAACCCACCAGAAGCACCAATATGTAGCCATCGAAGATGGGCGATCAGTTAAAAATGGCTGCTTACCTGATAACGACCAAAACCAGTCTGGGTTTTTAAACATGTGTAATATTTGCGATCCTCCGATGTGACTGTCGATGGACAAGGGTTTTGCCCAATCCATGGCCGGTGTATCCCAACTCCTGCCAGCGAGGGCGCTAACTTCTGCATTCTGCAGCAGATTCCTTTTCCTTATGCAACAGATTGACTGAGCATACCTGTGTGTGTCAGACAGGCACAGCGTGATGTCAGACAGTAATGGTGTAGCTTCTGTCAGTCATTTATCCATCTCTCATCTCTCTATTAGAATGACTTGCATCGAGCTATACAGAGAACGCACTCTGCCATGTTCAATCAAGTTTTCATCCTGATTTGTACGCTTGTCTGCCTCATGTTTACCTGGTAAGTACACATCGGAGTCATGTGACTATAATACCCTATCTGTAGCCAATCAGAAGACAGGGGATATTGCAGGAGTGAGAGCACCTGCGACCAGTACTACTATATGTTGTGGTCTTTTGGGAGTGTGGTTTATCAACTACTGTACTGGTTACTTTTAAAACACACACATGCACGTAGCTTCAAATAAATGGGAATTCTACAAAACCTTAATGGTAAATTGCACCGATACATTATTACAGCCATAGAAAATCTGCCATATCGCTATATTTTAATAAACAGACACCTACAACATCAAACACTTCATAGATACAGTATTTCATGTTTAGAGCTACAGTAGGCATCCTGCGGTTTTTCCATTACCAGAGAAATAAAATTTGGAATAAAGAAGTTAAAATCATTCTTGTGATAGATCTTGCTCAAGAGATATGATTTTTTTTCTTTTCCTAATGGTTGTTCCCGTTCCATTGCAAACGATGAATATTTAATTGGACATTTTATCTGAAAAAGCAGTATAGCCGTTATGTAAATGAAGGTTAATAATTGTATAGCAGGTGCCCAGATACACGTATGAAGCCGAGGCTCTGCAGGAACACTGCACTGTAGCCCATTTGTGTTAATGGGCATTTTAAGGGACATAAAATTGTGGAATTAATTCATAATGAAAGTAATAATGGAAATATATTGTACATTGTGATATAATTTATGGGAAGAGATGCATCATCATTAATAGCTGTGCTCTACATTGGGAATATTTAATGATAATGAAGCTGGCAGTGTCATTAGTCACTTAACAAATGTTTGTAGGCTGTGCAGCACTGGTGATGTCATATGTGACCACGGGCTACAGATAATGTAACTGACAAAACTGCAGCTGAAGTGATATATTGTTAATTATGTTGTGATCCTTTTTACTGTCTCGCCGGTGCTGTCACAATTCTCCTAACCATGTAATAATGTATTCTCTTTTCGCTTAGATATTTTTCTTGCCAACCCTATCTGCTCCCTCAATGCTGTTCTCTTTGCCACCTCCTCTGCTGTCTCTTCCTCTGTACTCTCTCCCATCTCCTCTGCTGTCGCATCCCCTGTACTCTCTCCCATCTCCTGTGCTCTCTCCTATCATCTGCACTCACTCCCATCACCTGTGCTCCCACATACTCTGTACTCTCTCCCACCTCCTGTGCTCCCTCATATGTTGTAGTCTCTCCCATCTCCTGTGCTCCCTCATCCTCTGTACTCTCCCCAATCTCCTGTGCTCCATCATCCTGTACTCTCTCCTATCTCCTGTGCTCCCTCATCTTCTGTACTCTTTCCCATCTCCTGTGCTCCTTAATACTCTGTACTCCCTTACATCTCCTGTGCTCCCTCATCCACTGTACTCTCACCCATCTCTTGTGCTCCCTCATCCACTGTACTCTCTCCTATCTCCTGTGCTCCTTAATACGCTGTACTCCCTTACATCTCCTGTGCTCCCTCATCCTCTGTACTGTTTCCCATATCATGTGCTCCTCATACTCTTTACTCCCATCTCCTGTGCTCCTTCATCCTCTGTACTCTCTCCCATCTCCTGTGCTCCCTCATATGTTGTAGAATATCCCATCTCCTGTGCTCCCTCATATGTTGTATACTTTCCCATCTCCTGTGCTCCCTCATATGTTGTAGACTCTCCCATCTCCTGTGCTCCCTCATATGTTGTAGACTCCCCCATACTCTGCACTCTCTCCCATCCCCTGTGCTCCCCCATACTCTGCACTCTCTCCCATCCCCTGTGCTTCCCCATACTCTGCACTCTCTCCCATCCCCTGTGCTCCCTTATACTCTGCACTCTCTCCCATCCCCTGTGCTCCCCCATACTCTGCACTCTCTCACATCCCCTGTGCTCCCCCATACTCTGCACTCTCTCCCATCCCCTGTGCTCCCCCATACTCTGCACTCTCTCCCATCCCCTGTGCTCCCCCATACTCTGCACTCTCTCCCATCCCTTGTGCTCCCCCATACTCTGCACTCTCTCCCATCCCCTGTGCTCCCCCATACTCTGCACTCTCTCCCATCCCCTGTGCTCCCCCATACTCTGCACTCTCTCCCATCCCCTGTGCTCCCCCATACTCTGCACTCTCTCCCATCCTCTGTGCTCCCCCATACTCTGCACTCTCTGCCATCCCCTCTGCTCCCCCATACTCTGCACTCTCTCCCATCCCCTCTGCTCCCCCATACTCTGCACTCTCTCCCATCCCTTCTGCTCCCCCACACTCTGCACTCTCTCCCATCCCCTGTGCCCCCCCCAGACTCTGCACTCTCTCCTATCCCCTGTGCTCCCCCAGACTCTGCACTCTCTCCCATCCCCTGTGCTCCCCCATACTCTGCACTCTCTCCCATCCCCTGTGCTCCCCCATACTCTGCACTTTCTCCCATCCCCTGTGCTCCCCCATACTCTGCACTCTCTCCCATCCCCTGTGCTCCCCCATACTCTGCACTTTCTCCCATCCCCTGTGCTCCCCCATACTCTGCACTCTCTCCCATCCCCTGTGCTCCCCCATATTCTGCACTCTCTCCCATCCCCTGTGCTCCCCCATACTCTGCACTCTCTCCCATCCCCTCTGCTCCACCATACTCTGCACTCTCTCCCATCCCCTGTGCTCCCCCATACTCTGCACTCTCTCCCATCCCTTGTGCTCCCCCATACTCTGCACTCTCTCCCATCCTCTGTGCTCCCCCATACTCTGCACTCTCTCCCATCCCCTGTGCTCCCCCATACTCTGCACTCTCTCCCATCCCCTGTGCTCCCCCATACTCTGCACTCTCTCCCATCCTCTGTGCTCCCCCATACTCTGCACTCTCTCCCATCCCCTCTGCTCCCCCATATTCTGCACTCTCTCCCATCCCCTCTGCTCCCCCCATACTCTGCACTCTCTCCCATCCCCTCTGCTCCCCCAGACTCTGCACTCTCTCCCATCCCCTGTGCTCCCCCAGACTCTGCACTCTCTCCCATCCCCTGTGCTCCCCCATACTCTGCACTCTCTCCCATCCCTTCTGCTCCCCCACACTCTGCACTCTCTCCCATCCCCTGTGCCCCCCCAGACTCTGCACTCTCTCCTATCCCCTGTGCCCCCCCAGACTCTGCACTCTCTCCCATCCCCTGTGCTCCCCCATACTCTGCACTCTCTCCCATCCCCTGTGCCCCCCCATACTCTGCACTTTCTCCCATCCCTTGTGCTCCCCCATACTCTGCACTCTCTCCCATCCCCTGTGCTCCCCCATACTCTGCACTCTCTCCCATCCCCTGTGCTCCCCCATACTCTGCACTCTCTCCCATCCCTTGTGCTCCCCCATACTCTGCACTCTCTCCCATCCCCTGTGCTCCCCCATACTCTGCACTCTCTCCCATCCCCTGTGCTCCCTTATACTCTGCACTCTCTCCCATCCCCTGTGCTCCCCCATACTCTGCACTCTCTCCCATCCCCTGTGCTCCCCCATACTCTGCACTCTCTCCCATCCCCTCTGCTCCCCCATACTCTGCACTCTCTCCCATCCCCTCTGCTCCCCCATACTCTGCACTCTCTCCCATCCCCTCTGCTCCCCCAGACTCTGCACTCTCTCCCATCCCCTGTGCCCCCCCAGACTCTGCACTCTCTCCCATCCCCTGTGCTCCCCCAGACTCTGCACTCTCTCCCATCCCCTGTGCTCCCCCATACTCTGCACTCTCTCCCATCCCTTCTGCTCCCCCACACTCTGCACTCTCTCCCATCCCCTGTGCCCCCCCCCAGACTCTGCACTCTCTCCCATCCCCTGTGCCCCCCCAGACTCTGCACTCTCTCCCATCCCCTGTGCTCCCCCATACTCTGCACTCTCTCCTATCCCCTGTGCTCCCCCAGACTCTGCACTCTCTCCCATCCCCTGTGCTCCCCCATACTCTGCACTCTCTCCCATCCCCTGTGCTCCCCCATACTCTGCACTTTCTCCCATCCCCTGTGCTCCCCCATACTCTGCACTCTCTCCCATCCCCTGTGCTCCCCCATACTCTGCACTCTCTCCCATCCCCTCTGCTCCCCCATACTCTGCACTCTCTCCCATCCCCTGTGCTCCCCCATACTCTGCACTCTCTCCCATCCCCTCTGCTCCACCATACTCTGCACTCTCTCCCATCCCCTCTGCTCCCCCATACTCTGCACTCTCTCCCATCCCCTGTGCTCCCCCATACTCTGCACTCTCTCCCATCCCTTGTGCTCCCCCATACTCTGCACTCTCTCCCATCCCCTGTGCTCCCCCATACTCTGCACTCTCTCCCATCCCCTGTGCTCCCCCATACTCTGCACTCTCTCCCATCCCCTGTGCTCCCCCATACTCTGCACTCTCTCCCATCCTCTGTGCTCCCCCATACTCTGCACTCTCTCCCATCCCCTCTGCTCCCCCATACTCTGCACTCTCTCCCATCCCCTCTGCTCCCCCATACTCTGCACTCTCTCCCATCCCCTCTGCTCCCCCAGACTCTGCACTCTCTCCCATCCCCTCTGCTCCCCCATACTCTGCACTCTCTCCCATCCCTTCTGCTCCCCCACACTCTGCACTCTCTCCCATCCTCTGTGCCCCCCCAGACTCTGCACTCTCTCCTATCCCCTGTGCTCCCCCAGACTCTGCACTCTCTCCCATCCTGTGCTCCCTCATACTCTGCACTCTCTCCCATCCCCTGTGCTCCCCCATACTCTGCACTCTCTCCCATCCCCTGTGCTCCCCCATACTCTGCACTCTCTCCCATCCCCTGTGCTCCCCCATACTCTGCACTCTCTCCCATCCCCTGTGCTCCCCCATACTCTGCACTCTCTCCCATCCCCTCTGCTCCCCCATACTCTGCACTCTCTCCCATCCCCTGTGCTCTCCCATACTCTACACCAGGCATGTCCAACGTTGGCCCTCCAGATGTTTTGAAACTACACATCCTAGCATGCTTTGCAATAGTTTTAGTGTTCTCGAATAGCAAAACTGGCAAAGCATGCTGGGATGTGTAGTTTCAAAACATCTGGAGGGCCAAAGTTGGACATGCCTGCTCTACACTCTCTGCCATCCCCTGTGCTCTCCCATACTCTACACTCTCTGCCATCCCCTGTGCTCCCCCATACTCTGCACTCTCTCCCATCCCCTGTGCTCCCCCATACTCTACACTCTCTCCCATCCCCTGTGCTCCCCCATACTCTACACTCTCTCCCATCCCCTGTGCTCCCCCATACTCTGCACTCTCTCCCATCCCCTGTGCTCCCCCATACTCTCTACTGTTTACAATCTTCTTGACCTCTACAACTCTGACCTCTGCTCTGTGGCATCAACCCTTGTTTTTCTTCTTCCATCTCCACTGCTCATATCCCCTGTACCTCTTCCATCTCCTATTTTCCCTCACCCCATGTATTGTTCATGCTGCCTAACTATCTGTCTCTTTCCTCTCACTCTCCTGTTATTCTTTCCGCAGTATCTGTGGTATTCAGCATCTGGAGAGAGCGGGCAATAATCTCACCCTCTTTGACTCGTTATATTTCTGCATTGTCACATTCTCCACGGTGGGGTTTGGGGACGTGACTCCCAAGATCTGGCCATCACAGCTGCTGGTGGTCATCATGATCTGCGTTGCTCTTATTGTGCTGCCTATACAGGTGACAGGTGGACTCTTGTGTTTCTATCTATAGTCTATTTACTTTTCTCTCTGTGTTTGCCTGAGATGTGCTCTCCTTTCACCCCAATACTCTTCATCCATCTCTCTCTCTCTCTCTCTCTCTCTCTCTCTCTCTCTCTCTCTCTCTCTCTCTCTCTCTCTCTCTCTCTTTCTTTCTCTCTCTCCCTTCCCCCACCACCTCTGTTGTAGCTCTCCCTAGATAACGAATTGAGCTTCAGAGAGATGGGTTGATCAGCCAATGATGACAGTTGTCATGAGATGACAGATGTGGGTGCTGTGTAAGAATGGCAGGGAGCAAGTTCGGCACTTACAGACAGTTAACCCCATCACTGTCACAGGAAGCCTGTAATTACTGTCAGGAGCTCTGCGCAGCGGATCAGCCCATTTAACTTTGTCACTGCCACTAGAGCAGTGTGTCCTATTTTGTTCTCGACTGAACGTGTGCATGTAATATGTCATTTTAAAACCAGTAGAAAAACTGGGACAGCATTGCAATGATAAAATTCATCCCTTTTAAAAAAAAAAAGGACATTGCTTGAAATTCCATTGTTCAAAAAAATGGATCATTTTAACAATTGGTGCCTGAAGCCGGATTCCAATGCATGATGGTTTAGAACGGTGGTTCTCAAATTCGGTCCTCAGGACCCCACACAGTACATGTTTTCCAGATTACCTGACAGGTGCACTCATTACTGCACCTGATTCTGTGAGGAGAACAGGCAAAACATGCAGTGTGTGGGGTCCTGAGGACCGAATTTGAAAACCTGTGGATTAGAAAATGTATTGATTATTGTTAGTGTTCCTTTCACCTACACGCAGTGGAGTTATTCGACTTGCGCGATAAAATATTCTATTGGTGCGCCTAGACGTCATGACCGCTGTCAGCAGGAGCTTCTGCAAACTAGAAGTAGGGGTGACTGACAAACCATAATTTGCATGTGCAAAGTAGACCCTCCCCATTCACAGAATGCAGGAGAACAGTTCCTCAACGTTAAATGTTGTGCCATTCCGTCTTTATATAACATCTTGCATCACATTGTTAATCTGGTCAGTACTATACATTGCATGGGAAATGGATCAAGATTGAACCCTAAATATATGTTCCCAATATTTTGATCTTTGATGTCTATCCCTAACTAGAGGTATGCTTAGGTGGAAGACTCTGACGATTGGCCTTGTGCAAAATCAACATCCAACCTCTAACCACTATACCACACTACCACCCCTTTCATGAAACCTTCCTAATTTTTTTCCTAAAATATTGGAACTAGTGATAAGAGTATTGTGTGCTTGAAGCTGTCTATACTTAGGACAAAATGTTCCTCTCCTCTGGACTGCATCTGGGAAATGCAAGTGGTCTCTTATTTATAGTGTAGGATGAGCGCTTTTCTGCTGTAGGTCAGAAACTGTCATGTCGCCAAGTGATGCCCCTTAAAATGCTCTCTCTTCACCCTTTATCTCTCGTCCCGCAAAACACAGGTCATCGTTGCTCTGCCACAAAGTTTGTCCAACTGGGGATCTTACTCTTACTTTGCACATAGGGGTTATTTTGGTTCACTCTCTCTGACAAATTCCTTCTTAGATGGACAAAACCCAAGGGCCTTATTCTGGTTGGTGCGGTTCTGTCCGCGTGCGGTCGGACGGCCGATGTTTGTGCATGTGCAGAGGCGTATCTGCGCATGTGCGAACGCCGCGCAGGTCCGAATACGGCGTGAATTTTGTACACTCCGAGCAGGGGGTGGAGAGGGGCGTGAAGAGCTGTTTGGGCTCATTACCATATGCGTACTCCCCACATTTCATGGGCGTTACCATGAAAACGCTGGGCGTACGTCTGCGACCATCGAATGATGGGGGAGGTTCCCAGAGATGGAGGAGGTGTTCACATGAGAAATCCACTCGCGGTCCGTTCGGTCAGCGTCTAACCGCATTCGGACGGAGTGAGCGATCCGTACGGAAGGCGGGGCTAATCCGCAAATACGCATCTGACCGCACCAACCAGAATAAGGCCCAATGTGCACTACAGGTGGGGCAGATGTTACTTTTACAGAGAGAATTAGATTTGGGTGGGGTTTTTTACTTCGAAGTGAGATCTATATTGCAGTGTAAAAATAAAGCAGACAGTATTTACCCTGCACAGAAACAAAATAACTCACCCAAATATAATTCTCTCTGCACATTTTACATCGCCCGCAACCACCCCCCCCCCCCCCTTGCGGTGCACATGGTTTTGTCCATCTAAGACGGATTTTGTCAGAAAGATTGCCATAGTGCCTTTTACTCCTCCTAATCCCAATTTCTCCACAAATGCCGCCTCACTCTTAAAACCAATTTGGCCGAAATGTAGAATACATGCGCAAATCAAGGTGCACTAAACAACTAAAGATATATTTTGTGTCTCAGACATTTTGCGCTTTGTTTATGACCTCTAACATAAGCGGTCAATTTGAACCAATAGCCATGAGAATACTGCCCGTCTCTTTACTGCTAATCCACGACGTTATTCACCCATAAGGGCCTGATTCTGACTCGGTGCAATGCAGATGTTCACTGAGTTCATTGGGTTTTGTTGCTGCTTCGCGTTTTAGTCCCTAAAAAGTCTCACGGTGCATAGGACCCACTTGTGTACTCACAGTGGCGCAGTTGCAATTGAGACACACAGTATCAGAATCTGGAGTTGTGCTTTGTGTTCCTTGTTGGTGGCTATTCAGAGTTTGGAAAATAGTCCTCTTATGTATTATTGGAGACAGTTGTGAGCTTAGATGCAAGTTCATTCACAGTAGAGGCCTTATGTGACAGATAATTTGCAGCCAGCATGGAGCAGCTGCTTGTTTCAGTGGTGTGACTGGTGGTTGTACTATATCGATGGGCCTAATTCATATGGATTGCATATCTCCCAAATTTCCTGCTCGTGCCGGCAGGACAAGTGTGCACTGAACGTTTGGGGCGTGGACTCACAGCCAGGGGCGTGGCCTACAATCATAGCACCCCCGCACAGCACTCCAGGCCGGGCCTAGACCTAATGAACCAAACCCAACTTTCTGCAACATTTCACTTCTTTTAAACACCAGATGCAGCGATCCGAGTCTTTTCTATTCTTCTATCTTTTGCATTATGTCACTGTCATGCTCAGTGTTTTTTCTTATTCTATGGCTATGAAAAAAAGCACAGTGCCACTTCTTTTGTTCTCTTTGTTGGATGCAGTGTTGCAAGTAAGGGGGTACAGCGTGGTACGGAGTACCTGTAAGAAATATGTTGCAGGTACGCAGTACCACTTACTCCTGATCCACTGTCATTTCTATTTTCATTTTAAGTCTAAATATAATGCATCCGCAGCCCGCCCACCCAGCGTTATGATTGGTGCTGTATGCAGCTACCGGCTACTGCTGATTTAGCCTGTCACACTGGCAGGCATCAGCAGCGCCGACAGCATGAAGAGCAGGCTCCATATTATAAGCACAAGCTGCCTGGCTCTCCCCCAAGCAAGAGCCAACCCACCCCCAGTCATTCCCTGTTTCTCATTCCCTGTCTCCTGTGTCCACGCCTCTATTGTCATTTAGTCACTCCTCTAGCTTTGTGTGACCACGCCCCCTGATGACACATGACCATGCCCATTTTTGGTGGAGGCTATCAGTACCACCAAGAAAAAAATTCTACTTGCACCACTGGTTGGATGTCATTCTTTTTATTTTTTTCTTATGTATTTTAGGTCATGTGTACTTATAGACATTTGCACATGTTTTAGTCTATGTACTGCATGTTGTGTATTATTACATTTGTTGTAGATTTGCTATGATAAGGAGTATGGTGTTTTATATGTACAGTATTAGATTATGGAACCTAAGGTCCTAAATGTGGGCTGTTGATATGTTCTAGTTTGAGCAGCTGGTGTTCCTCTGGATGGAGAGGCAGAAGTCCGGAGGGAATTACAGCCGCTACCGCGCACAGACAGAGAGACACGTGGTCCTGTGTGTCAGCTTCCTTAAAATAGATCTTCTAATGGATTTTCTCAATGAGTTCTATGCCCACCCTCGGCTACAGGTAAGAGCACTGGATGCTGCTGGACGGTTGGACTAGTAGCCCGGAATGTCTCTAGGTTTTCTGCTGTTCCAATTGGTCATTGAAATTACTCCATTTATCATCCCCTTCACAAACCACCATTAATATATTAGTTCTTTACACTATAACATGTGCATGTTGTAACTTTAAAGCATTGGTAGATCTACTAAGGGAGTTAAAATCACTTCCCTTTGTTTTGCTGCCTCCTATGTCTGTTCTGTCTGAGGCAGATGCCCAAGTTGCCTCACTGTAGTCGATTCATGTCTCTTTCTATGGGGTGGTGTCAATATCATTCATTATTCAGGGGTCTTGTTATGTGACTCATCTGTACTAAGCCTTGAAAAGTGATACAATGGAGAGTAATTAACTACCAGCCAACCAGCCTCTGACTGTCATTTTTAACCCAGCTTGTAACATGGCAGTTAGGAGCTGGGTGGTTGGTATTTTAACTCTCTTCACTTTTCAAGACACTACACTTTTCAAGACACTACACTACATTTACATCTACTTTTCAGTCAACATCCGCCCACTCCGAGCAGGCAGTATCACTCCTGCATTTGCAGGGGCCCGCCCAGTATTTCTATGGGCACACCCACCTTTTTTGTGGGCACGCCCATGAAACGCAGGTTTCCACCGCGGAGTGTCCCCTACAGGTCAATCAGACAGCGAGCGCCACTTCGAATTAAATTTTCACCAAAGGCTCTTGCTGCAGGGTTCTGTGATTCCAGACCAGTGCGAACAGGTCTGAATGGGCCCCTTAGTTCATTGCCATTGTTATAACATATAGTATGCTGCGGCGGTTCCTACTATACCTAGAAGTAGGAGGGCTTGTCTCCACTGTCTAGGGTCCCCTTACATGTATCATGCAGTTGAATGGCAATGGACTTGGCACATGTGCAGTAGCAGTGATGGTACTGTGCATGCGCAAAGGCCTGCTTTCTATGGGCTGCAGCCCATAGGAGCCAGATAGGGATGCACAGTAAGGCAGGGAGTGGCTTCCCACAAGTAGCCAGCTCTCTGCTTATGGCAGCCTGGACTGGCAGTCTTGGAGTGAGAAAACACCTCCAAATGGGACTGCCTGTCATGCAGGTGACTAGCAGGTAGGACTTACAATAGGAAGTCACCGCTAGTCACACTGAAGCAAGTGCAATCTCACGGACTGTATCTGGCTTCACTAACGATGAGCATGGTGATGGAGTCTACTGGGGGCTGTAAATTCTGCCACCTCTTCCCACTAAGCATGGTGTGGCAAGTGTGCCTGTGACTGACACACGTGTGCATCTATGAATGCATGCCCATATTAATACATGGGTGAATGACGTACTGTACTATGTCTCCGTGGGTGTGGTTAAATGGCCAATGGTTGGGATACCGATATCGGAATCCCGACTGCTGGTACTCCAACTGGGGGTGGGCTTAGAAGCTGGCTCCCAAAATCTCTCTGAGTCTCACACCCTATTACATTTGGCCCACAGTGTTCTCAAATACACTTCTTTGTAATTCCCTTTTCATAGTCACCAATGCCAATACTATACCAGTTTGTTCCATAATGTATATAACATTTTATTCCAGTGAAGTTTTGCTTGCATATAATATACTAGGTATGTGATTATGGTCACATTCTCTATCCAGGACCATTATGTCGTCCTCCTGTGTCCCACGGAAATGGATCTGCCAGTGCGGAGGGTCTTACAAATTCCTTTGTGGTCCCAGCGGGTCATCTACCTGCAGGGCTCAGCTCTGAAAGACCAGGATCTAATGAGAGCCAAGTAAGTCATTCAATTAAATGTCAGTAGCGCAAATTCAGTGCTCATGGTACAATGTGTAATCTTATTGGAGACTTCTGAATGAGAAATTGTGTACCACTGTTATCTAATTATCGCTGTTGTAGATTTATCTTCCATCTCCATTGAGGATTGCTTGCTATGGGCGGACAGGCAGTGTGTCCGCACATGGACATCAGCATTTCCTGCCTCTGGATTACAAATTGTCTGTGGGGTTTATTTGTCCTTTGTTGTTTTAGTTATTGTTTTGTCCCAGATTTACAATAATTGTGATAGATATATATAATCCTCTCCTATAATTCTTACCATACTCTCATTCCAGAACATAAAATCTTGTTGTGTAATAATTTACTGAATAACAAAATAAAACTATTGTATAAGACTGTTAAACAGATAGCTGATGTTCCATAGGAACATAAGGAAGCAGTTCTGCCACCGATGCCCGTTTCAGACTTTCTGCCAATCCAGAGGGCAAAAAGTCATACTAGTATGCACTTAAAGAATGTATATGTTACACAGGTTCTGGATAATTCCAAAGATATGACAGCCCTTATAGTAAATGCTCTACCTCAGAGTTATAGTATAAAGAGTCTACAGTCAAAAGGTGTCTAAGTCCATCCCAGCATGGATGAGGTCGACATCAGTGGCGGATTTTACCTATGGATTGCAGAACTTCAGACCCCCCCCTTCCCCAGGTAAAATCTGCCACCCTCTTATTGTCAGTGAAGCCAGCTGCAGTCCGTGATTCTGCACTGGCTTCATTGTGACTGGCAGTGACTTCCTATTGGAAGACTGACCTGCCCGTCACAGACACACAAGGCAGTCCCATTGGAAGGTGTTCCCTCCCTGCAGGCTGTGATAAGACAAGAGCAGGCTTCCTGTAGGAAGCGACTCCCTTTTTATCATGCAGCACAATATGGCTTCTAGGGGCTGCAGTCGGTGCAGTCCATAGAAGCTGGGGGTATTCACATGCACAGTGGCATCTGCGCATGCGCTCGTTTCGGCACCTGCTAGATCTATTGCGCAGGTGCAGAGCCTGGACTGACCACTGTATCTTCTTTGTACTGGGAGGTAGTGGTATCCCCACTGTCACATGTAAGTAGCAGCCACCGCTGGTCAACATAGACAAAACGTTAATACATGAAAAGGTCAAGGTTTTTTATGTCAATTCTAGACTTTCACATGGACCCAAAATTAGTGTACCGTGTCCCCTCGGTGGCTAATTTCAGTGCTTCTTACCACCAGTCTGACTAACTAGTGTCCTACTCTAACTACTAAGTCCATATCTCAGTAACAAGGTGGATCTTTTGTCCCTGCTTTAGGGAAAATATACTGTGATGATGACGTAGGCACGTATGTTGCCGAGGCGGAGGTGTACTCATCTTGACATGTGTACAGCTTTGCATATGTGTGATATATTTCTCATGCATGTTTCTTTTGCTATCAACTCTACCCCAGACCCAATATGTCCTAATAACATGTGTGGCCTACACCATACCTGCCTGACTAACAATATTTTCTTTATTTTCTTTTAATCCTTCTCTCCCTTCCTCCTCCGCATCACTGCTGCCACCTCCCCTACCCCTCCACCCCCTCCTTTCTCCCATTAACCTCTCTGCTATGTCTGATCTCCACTCTTTCTCGCTGTCTCACTCTTTCCTCTATTTCGGCTACCTGTTTCTCCTTTCCCTTTTCATTCTCCTTTAGAATTGATGACGCAGAAGCCTGTTTTATTCTGAGCAACCGCTTTGAGACGGACCGCATCGCAGCTGTACGTCTAAAAGGGCTTGGGAAGGAGGGTGGCGATTAGTGGTGTTAATTTAGGGGTTTGTGGCTGTTGCTCATCATTCAAGGGACACAGAAGAATCTTAGTCTAGGACTTTGTTCCTCCCATTACAGAGTAACGGAAATAAATACCGTCTTTTAAATTGATGTGCTCATGTAATCACACTTACCAAATCTAGTGGTCAATTCATCTATTTCTGTAGTCCTATCTTCTTTCTGTGGCTACTGGGGGATGCTACTGTATGTGCCAGTTACTATACCAAGATGGAACCTGTTTAACTGTATTGTTTTCTTCTGCTCACCCAGGATCACCAGACTATACTCCGCGCCTGGGCTGTGAAAGACTTTGCACCCAACTGCCCTCTTTATGTTCAGATACTTAAACCAGAAAACAAATTTCATATCAAATTTGCAGGTAACGGGACAAAACGTACTGCGTGTCCGGCTTGTCTTTACCGCATGGTAAAAATTTGTAGAACAGTGGTGTCAAACTCATGGCCCTCCAGCTGCTGTAGAACTACACATCCCAGCATGCTCTGCCACAGATTTTATATAATGGATTGCTAAAACTGTGGCAGGGCATGCTGGGATGTGTAGTTTCACAACAGCTGGAGGGCCATGAGTTTGACATCGTTGCAGTAGAATAATAGGCATATTTGTAGTTATCACCTGTAGAACATGCACAGATGTTATCTGGAATATTCTAGAATGTCAGTTATAGCATTTACCACCGTAATAAAACAGATGACAGGAGAGTTTTTGGTGTAAGATGGATCTGCCTCCTTCCTGCACAGTTCCACACAAGTTCCACACAAGCTCCTGATGTATTCAATATTTCATCTTCCTTAGATCACGTGGTCTGTGAAGAAGAATTTAAGTATGCCATGTTGGCGCTCAACTGTGTTTGCCCGGCGACATCTACCCTCATCACATTGCTGATACACACCTCCCGTGGCCAGTAAGTAATACCCATAACTTACGCCTAGAACGCCAAGCTCCCAATCCCTCATCTTCTGCTGTATTTACTTTGTGCTACTGTAGGTATCTTGTTGTTTTTTTTTCTCCTTAGAAATACACACATATTTCTCAGAACTCAGCCACAGAAGTGATATTGATGGCTTTCAATTAACTGATTTAAACTTGCAGGGGTGGAGACGTGCCCCCTTGGGAGCAGGAGCCCGGCGGCAGATGACTCCATTGCCTCCCAGAGTTCTGCCTCTGTTGTGTGGCCTGATTCTCTGGTCTGGCTTACAGGCTTAGCACTGGAGTAAAATGTACAGTCAGGGTTATCTATATATTAATAACAGGAGCACAACGCTTATCGGTGACTATTTTCTATGATGCCGCTGTTTGAGCATGGTACATATACCAAAGCACATCTCTTGGTCTGTAGATTTTCATAATTATATTGGTTCGCATGTGAACTGCTGGGTGGTCTTGAAAATGTGACAGTTATTTGTGGCCTCCCACTAAGCAGGGATTTTTTTTAATTGCTACACCTAAGGGGGCGAAAAGGGGAAAACTGTTCCTCCCAGAAAGCCTTTGCACTGTTGTTGACCATAGTAACCAATCAGATTGTGTCTATGATCTTCTAGAGTGCGCTAGATAAATGATAACTGATTGGTTGGTATGGGCAACAGTACCACATTCCTACACCTGGATGTACTGTACAGCAACAATACAGCCTGACACAGTTCCCCTATATCTGCCCCATGCCACAGTACTGTAGGATGTACAGTAGTATAATACTGTACATCAACATGCATTAGGTCAATAGTTACAAGACGGTCAACAAAAGAAAGATTAACAGAGGCTAAGGTTGACCGGCTCAAAAGGTCAACATACGGTGGCTGACAAAAACAGTGGTCAACACAAGGTTTTAGTTTTTTTGTTGTTGTTAAAGACAGATCTTGTATATTCCTTGATATGTGACCACCATCAGTCCAAACATGTTCCCTAGCTATGCACCAGGAGTCCTGTTGGCGCATGGGAACATCATGCATTTTGGGTGTCCCCTGGAAATGCTTGGCGTTCCCATGGGTACGCGGGAGGCCACCCCATCTTCGTCGTAGCGTAGTTTTCACTGACTTTTATTTGTGACGGCAGGAGAAATCATTGGATGGTCGGCTACATGTAATTATTTATCCTGCCAGCGGAGGCCTGCAAGGGGATGTGTTCTCCTACAGCTGCGATTTTCGCAGCTTACTGAGCCAACCTGAATCAGGACCTTTAAGTGGTGTTTTGCGATATGAATATGATGCAAAATTTAGACAAGAAAAAGACTGTTGGCTATACCTCTCTGAGCTGCCGGGAGTCTCCAGGAAGAGAAGCCGGATGTATGAGACTCAGGGCCAGATTCTCTAATCTTCAAAAGTGATAAAATGGAGAGTGATAAACAGCCAGCCAATCAGCTCCTGTCTGACATATTTCAAACACAGTCTGTGACATGGCAGGTCGGAGCTGATTGGCTGGCTGTTTATCACTCTCCATTTTATCACTTTTGAAGCTTAGAGAATCTGACCCTACATCTCTATACCCTCATTAAAATATATAAATATTTTTTTTTTTACTTTATCACGCTCAGAGATAACCCCACTTCACCTGACCAATGGCAGAAAAACTACAGCCGGTGCTCCGCTAACGAAATCTACCACATACGGCTCAGTGAGAGTAAATTCTTTGGAGAATATGAGGGGAAGAGCTTCACATACTCCTCCTTCCATGCCCACAAGAAGTAAGTGCCAACCGCTTGGACACCCTCATGTTTGTTGCATTGTCTGTGTTGCATTATTTCTCCGTGAAGGATCATCATATTCCACTTGGCATGGATCATTGGATAGACACCACTAGGTCGACATGCATGAATGACGACATGGGGTTCGGTCGACCGGGCCATTAGGTCAACACAGGTCGACATTGGGTTTTCACTTTTTTTTTTTTTACCGAATGTCGACACAGTCTGTTCTCTGGATAGAATTGTATTTATTATGTCTGATCTTAAGGTGTTAAAATTAAACCAATTACCCCGATTATGGAAAACCTTGAATGAGGATCACAGAAGGAAGGCCAAAGATAATGCAAATGTCATTAATAAAAATATAAGGATGAAACATACAAGCAAAGAGATGAAAGGAATCTGACTGCGGGCAACCCCCTTATTATTTGTCATTATCCCAGTAGGAAATCTGGTTGCATTTTGCAAGATGTATGGAGTGGAATGAGCAATTTCTCTATGTTTTCCACCGTCACCAGTATATTATGATTACCCGTAATAATAAATACATGATCTGTGACATATCATCATAAATCTGTTCGTTCCTCAAGGGTGTTTCAATGGACCAGTAATCATGTCTTCAGCATCTGTATAATGTCAGAATTAACTAGTTGTTTGCTCTTCTTGCAATAAAATGTGGGATTTAAGAATACATTAATGAAAGGGTGAATATAAATGCCGATATATTTCAATTTTGACTTGAGTCTTTGTTCTTTGTGAATTGAACAAGTCGTTCTTTTAATAACACAAAAGCCGGGTGAGGGTGGACACCCCACCAGGTACCACAAAGCAGGATAAGAGTGGGCCCACCTACTCATAGGAAATTACCTTTAATTCTACTGCTTTACATTCAAATAAAATGCAGAAATTACCAGCAAGTTCATGCAAAACATGGCTTTTATTCTACGTTTCTCATTGTTTTGTCTTTCTGTTATGAGTGCATCCTGTTATGTTATGGGGTCATGCTTACATTAAGAAAGTTACTCACACTTGATCGCAGCCCTGCGATTTTACAAGGTGGGCGATATTTGGAATTCTCAGCCAAAAGTAGTATAAATCCATTTAAGAGAGGACAAGACAAATTTCTAGCAAAGAAAAACATAGAGAATTACACCCCTTAGGTAATGTACATTAAGGGGACTGGTTAGTTCTACATTGACCACTAAATAAGGGATCGTCTAGCTTAAAATTACTTAGTTAAGTCACGTTTATTTAATATAGGTTGCACTGAATGGACAATTGCCTTTTTTTCGACCTCACAAACTATGTAACTATGTGTATACAATGTCGAGTTAATGGCATGTACCTGTAGGCTGGCACCAGGGGTTAAAGTGAGGGGGAACAGGGTGGAAATGAGTTCCACCACCTCTAATAGTGAGGTGGAACATTTTTACCTCCACATTGGCCCTTCGCAGTCATTCTCACAGAAAACCGTTCTAGTTTGCAGGGGGATGCCGAAAACCCTACCACTGGCCCTGTCTCTGCCTAATGGGGGAGGGGTGGTAATTAGGTGGCATAGAGAAATTAGTTCCCTCATCTCTGAATGACCACTTTAAGCCCTGGCTGGCACCGATGTTGGTACAAGGCATCTGATATATTCTAGGGTATCATTTCGTCAACATCGGATCGGAAGGGTTTTAACCCTTCAGATCCCGATCCGATTCCGATGCACGTTCACGTATCGCAAGGCAGAAAGTCTTGTCTGCCTTGAATATATAGTGCAGATCTGCACTATATAGTCAGACTTGTATGCAAATCGGATGTGCCTTCAGATACTATCCACGATTCGATCTGATCGGATCGTGGATAGTATCTGAAGGCACATCTGAACGTATGTACACACCATTAGTCTTCATTTCATGATTCATATGTGATCCCTGTATCATTTCTAGGTATGGAGTTTGTTTAATTGGTGTTTGCCGGGAAGATAAAGCCAACATCCTGCTGAATCCCGGCCCCTCTCATATAATGTCTTCGGGTGACACCTGCTTCTACATCAACATATCTAAGGAGGAAAACTCGGCCTTCAGTTTTAAAGAAAGTGAGAACATGCAGAGACTGGGAGACCCAAAATCTGCTTACCATGGCTTGACGAGACTTCCAGTCCACAGCATTATTGCCAGCATGGGTCAGTGTGTGGGGAATTCTGGGAAAGCTGTATGAGGGAAATTGAGAATAGGAAACAATGTTATAAAGATTTAGGGCCAGATGTATCAAGCATCAAAAAGTGATAAAATGGAGAGTGATAAACTGCCAGCCAATCAGCTTCCACTTGCCTTGTTACAGGCTGGGTTTGAAAAATGAAAAGTAGGAGCTGATTGGTTGGTTGTTAGTTAATCACTCTCCACTTTATCACTTTTTGAAGCTTGATACATCTGGCCCTTAGGGACCCATACTGTATATCAACAAATTTATGCTATTTACACTGTAACTCGTTGTGTATGATTAATGGTGCTTCAGTCAATCAGCTGCTAACTGTGTTTGAAAAATTACAATTGGGAGTTGATTGGCTGGCGCACCATTTTGTCATATGGGGTGTGGCATAGCACGCCGACAGTAGGGTTTCCGAAAGTCATTAGTCCGACTTTGTAATCCCAACTGCGCTCGCCACCTATTCTGTTCTCCCTGTTTGTGGGTCGTGGCTCGCACACAAGGGAGAATAACCCCTTTCAGCCGGGATGCCGACTGTCTGGGATTTAACAGTCAGGATTTCTATTTTCTTACTAGTAATGCATTATATTTGTATCTGACTGTACAAGTAGTTTCTCTGCTTTCTTTAACCATTACACCATACAGAAGTGGTATTATCTTTTGGAAAAGTTTGGAATTGATAAGAATTTCGGTACTTGTTTCCTAGCACGGCGCCCCCAATTTTCAGTTGTATGGCATCTTATGCATTGTATCGTATCGCATGCCATATAGCCGCATGCAATGCGATTTAAGCTCCCTATACAATTTTAAATTGTATAAGCACCCTAATGGGTGCTTACAATGTTAAATGCACCCCCACGCCACCCCCAGTATCAACGCCAACCCGAAGCGTGGTGAGCGCAGCGAGCCCGCGAGGGGCGGCGGTAAGTGTCCTCCGACCTTTTCATACCCCCACTTTCCACGTCGGCGTGGAGTTGATTCTATATAGTGTGGCGAGCGCAGCGAGCCACCGAGTATGTGCTCCCCATGTTCGCTCGCGGGCTCGCTGTGCTCCCCATGCTTCGGATTGGCGTTGATAGTGGGGGTGGCGTAGGGGTGCTTTTAACATTGTAAGCAACCCTTACGGTGCTTATACAATTAATAATCTTATAGGGGGCCCATTTAACATTGAAAACACCCATTAGGGTGCTTGTACAATTTTAAATCGTATACCATTGTATATGGCATACAATGCGATGGTATACGATTTAAAATTTTATAACATCGGCTGTCATCGCGTAACATCGCATCGCATACCATTGTATGGCTTATGGTATATGATGCGATGGGCGCCGTGCTAGGAAACAAGTACCAGAATTTCTTTACTACATAAATAGAATAAGACCGGGAGCATCACCATTTGAGACTTATAGGGGCTGCATCAGTAAGAGAAAAGATAAGAAAACTCAGTGAAATTGTCAATTTGGCTGTAGTTTTCTTTTGTATAAATAGGAAGGAGAGAAAAAAAAAATTACGTTTCTTCAGCTGCTTCATCTGCTAAAACATACATTCTTACAGTATGTTCACAGAAAGAGCCATTAATACCAAAGGAAAACACGATTTACAGCGTTTCCATCCCCTACCCACATGTCACATGCAACATTTAGGTGGCTAGTGCTGACAGAATTGATATACTGATTATAATCTTCATTCATCTGTAAGGCATCATTGTACAGTAGTTTAGAAGACAAAAAAGGCCTCCACCATTTTGTTCAGGGTGGGACCACTTTTCAGCATGTGTGTTTTTTGTCCACGGTCTCATGAAAGCATCTTGTAGAGTACCCTTATCACAGCTCCCATATGTTCTCTTCTAGGTACAGTTGCAATCGATCTTCAGGGGTCGAGACGACCAGAGGGTGTTGACGGGAACACATTGAGTCCGCCGGCTGACTCCCATAGAAGGAAGCACAGCATTGATCCTGTACCTGACCTCATTGACGGTGACACTAGCACAACCTTTGACCTACTAAGTGACCAATCAGAGGATGAAACCAGTCAGTCAGATGAAGAGCTGGGCTCATTTAATGAGTACGTAATATGTCAATTCTGTACTACAAGATGTGAAGACTAAAGTAATTAAATTCAAAGACATCGTAGCAAGGGCAGCCATCTTATGTGTTTAACCAATGTTGCATAGAATGCAGCCTATCATTTCCTCAATAACTAGTGGCCTTTCTAGCTTAATTCTTGTGTACTGATATAACTTAAACTGCTGACTCCACTGTATGTAGCCAGCAGGTACTATATTTCCAGCTACAGAAGCCTGACAATGGGACAGATTAGGACATCATCAGTGCCTGATAAGCCATTAGGCTGATTGGGCTGCTGCCTAGGGCTTGGGGTCACCCATCACATAAAGTTGTGAGGGAATAAAATTAAGTTCTAATTCATTCTATGTTGATAGTAGCCACACAATTTGGTTAAAGAAGCTTGTTTCCAGTAGTGGCTCCAGATGTGGTGCCACCACAAACACTGGAAAACATCACTGGTCAGGACTCACTGGCAGTTGGTGGCTCCTCTATTTGAATTTTGGACTGTGTTTGCAGCTCAAACTGTGGAGCCACCACTGCCATTGACCGATGACTGTTGATGTGACCATGGAAACTACTGCTAAAACATTTATATACAGTATGTACATGCACCATCTGTGTAGCCTGAAGAGCTGTAGATACTTCCTCACATTCCTGGAAAGTCAAAGTCACCTTTACACTCCACAGACATAATTACATCATTAGATGCCAAGATGAAGCATATCAGTTGTATAATGTTCATTACATACAGCGTATGTGCTGCGTATGCATTAGCCTAGGGTGTCCTGGAACCCTTAATCAGACCCTCTGCATCACAATCACCTTGAAGGAGATAAGTAATATTTGTTGGTTTCTTGGAAGAGGAACAGAGGTAAAAGTAAGAAATAAAATATCATGTTCCTAATCACGTTCTTACCCTTTCTCCAACAGCTGGGTAAAGGGTTACCCCTCCAACACTCCATACATTGGTAGCTCACCCACTCTGTGCCATCTACTGCAGCAAAAGAGTCCTTACTGCTGCTTACGACTGGATAAGGTACGGTGGCTGGCATGCTCCAAGCAATACGGTGTTTGTACTAAATTACATCCTGCAACCTAGGGGCCGATTAAGTCATGGCTTACTTTTCATTACGAATGGAGTAAGAATCATTCGATAGTGAGCAACCGTCGAATTATTCTTCCTTTGTGCGGATGCATGCAAGGGGATGTGTTAGCATACACTCATGCTAGGCCCCTAGCTCTCACTACTAAACAAAATGGCTGCCTCTCTGAGTCATACAACCATATGACTGGCAATAACTAAGTGTTTTTTTTATCCCACATGAAAATAACATATAGGGGGATATTCAATATCGGGTCATGACTGTCGGTAAGTTTTTGTTTTGCTTGACCGCAAATCGCCAGGTGGGATTCAATGTCCCACCTTCTGATCAGTGAAAATGGGGCACGCCCGCGTAAATGGCCGTGGATCGTCAAGATCCGCCCGCGATCACGGCTGTTCTCGGCAAGACGGGCCTGACAGATTTTAAAGTTGGGCCCGTTCTGTCAATCTGCCTCTTCAGTGCTGTCGGTCAAGACAGCATTGAATAGGCGCCAGCCTCTCTTTCCCCCCTCGGAAATAGCGTCGGGGATTGAATACCGCCTATAGCAGTGGTTCCCAACCCTGGTCCTCAAGTACCCCCAACAGTGCACGTTTTCCAGGTCTTCACACAGAATCACAAGTGATATAATTAGCTGCACCTGTGGATCTTTTAAAATGTGTCTGAATAATGAGTGCACCTGCTGGGTGACCTGGAAAACGTGCACTGTTGGGGGTACTTGAGGACCAGGGTTGGGAACCACTGGCCTATAGTGTTGCTGATATTCTACGTTTTAGTATGAACCCTACTGGTTAAGGCTAAATTGTTACTACAGTAGCTTTTATGGCAAGATGGACATGAGTGTAATTCTCTACAGCCTTCTATTTCCTGCAAATAATGACCATGAAGGAAAACTCTTGGGAGAAAACTGTCGGAATAGATTGTGATCCAGAACAATTTTCGAAATGATCTTTTCTAAGCTGAGCAAATTGTTTTGAGAAGACAGTATTTTGTTTTACAACATTGCTGCCTTCCACACACTTTGCAATCTTTACACCTGCTGCACACCTGGTCATAAAGCCTGATCGTACGTCTCCAAATTCGCACAGCTGGGAATTTTGCACAGCAGCACTCTGCGCATGTGTACATTTCCCAGTACACATGTATGAGGCTGTGCTGCGATCCATTTCTGCAACTATTTCTGTTTGATTCAGAGGGAATGGTCATGTGGCACCCCCATTTTTGGGAAGTGGCAAGTAAAGTGCTACTGCCTGTTAGGGGAGGGTGTGTGACGTCAGTAGCAGGCCGGATATACCTGTATTCAGTCCTTGGCTACATGGTAGCTGCAATGAGTTGTGGCCAGTGTAAAATCATTAGATGGTGAGCCTGTTACGATGGGATTTTGACATTTTATCTTGGGTGCGAATGGATCCATTCGCACAGCGTACTCATTAGTTGCAAGGTGGGTTTTCAATGGGGGGGAGGGGGGGCGGAGGTTAAACTGCTTACTGGCCATGCAAATTCACAGACAATCAATCAGGTCTGAATCAGGCCCATAGTCACTTGGGTTGGGATGCGAAAGGGACTTTTGCGTTCAAACCTCATAAAATGCCGTTTTCTGAGATTTGACTTCATTTCCCCATATGCACCAAGCTCCAGATGTGATCCAATCCAACTGGATCGCTCCAAGTGTCCCCTGCGGTGCATGCGTCAGCTGACTCTTGCACAGATAGGACTCCAGGGTCATGAACCTGGAAGTCCTGCCATTGTAAAGCACAGCTCTTACCAGGAAATTATTTTTTTCAAGCATACGATAAATAACGCTGTGCTTGCAATCATTGGTGGGACGCATCACACGCAAAATGTTACGCTTGATGCATCCCGCCCTTGATATGTTGGGCTGGTGAGGAAAGCTGTTGCATACTTTGTCTGGCACTGTTGCTAGTATAAGCCCAGGGAAAGAAGAATATGGGTGATTGATGATTTATTTAAATAAAATCCCATTACATTATTAATGGGAGAAAAAAAATTGTAGGTTTAACCATTGTTCTCCATATAATGCTGCATGGAATTTTCTACGTATTCTTCTCCACTCCCATTTCCACCTTGACACATAATGGACTTAATATACTTTCTTTTTACTTACCTACAAAGAGCTGCCACCATTTCCCCTATGAAGATGCACGTGCATACGGCTTCAGAAATGCGCTGGTGATCGTGTCAGCGGAGAGAGCGGGAAACGGGCTGTATAACTTCATAGTTCCTCTCAGAGCCTACTACAGAGCCAAGAAAGAGCTGAGCCCCATCATACTTCTACTGGAGAACCCGTGAGCACCAGCAGATGACTTACAGTATACTAGGAAATATAATACAGACATTGATGGTTTAGTAGTAGGATGTAGGTTATTAAGGTAGTGGAGGATCAGAGGGGAAGACTTTTCCTGCACAAAGGTTAGGTCAAACATAGTCTGACTTAGTAATAAAAGAAAATATTTAGGGGCGTATTTATCAATATCAACTAAAATAATGTGAAAACAGATATTTTCATACTCTGAAAGGGCCTTTCAGAGGATAATTCAGAAAATTATCATCCATGCCCTTAAATGTGCACATTTTAAGTATACTTCTAATGGGAAATATGATCTGCTAAAATGTACTAATGTTAAAATGAAAAAAAAAAAATGCCAGATGGAGCATTGTGATAATAATACCATCTTCAGATGGCATTATGCAGGCTTTCCTCCATTTCCCTGACTACTGCTCTGCCCTTCTTGCATACTGACATGCAGCTGACTTCCGTGTATCAAGTTACACCACAGGCTGATCACACAGAATAAAAATAGTTATAGTAGACAATAAATTAAATTAAACTTACCTCCATTCGGGTTTGGTGGACTCCTCTCTGTGACCCAGTCAGCTGATCTTTGTGGTTAGCTGAGATACAGTGAAAGCCCTCACAGGCACCGTCATTGGACCTCAGCCGACCAGGTCACAGGGAAGAAGCCCACCCATCACCAATCCTGGTGCAGGTTAAGAAGGACAGGAGAGAAGGCAGGGAGCCAGGCCAGCAGCCAAACTGGGGGGCTGGGGTATATGCATCAAGGAGGGGAGGCAAAGAGGAGAGGAGACAGAGCTAGAGGTAAGAGAACAGTGGAGGCAGCAGGGGGAGGAGCATAGAAGACAGGTAGCCAGTGCATGCACAGACAAATTCTCAGGTTGCTTTCAGCATAAAGCACCATCAGAAGTGCAGGGATGGGATTTGCAGTTACAGTGCTTTCTTTCTCATCTTGTACTTGCAAATTGAAATATATTGATGCAATATTTTCAAATATTGCAATGTGAGCAGTACTGCAACTGATATGTGGATTGTAATTAATACAATATGTAAGCTCCTTACTGAAGTTATAAAGGGGGGCACAGTCCAAACATATAATTCTCTGTCACGGAACTGGTGATGCTTTAGAATGTTGAATTGAAAAGGTGTGGCTAGCTGATCAGGCGGGACTTAGGGCTCCGCTGGTAGTCTGAGTACAGGCATTAGTTATGTACATTGTGTATAATAACACTTGTGTCTATACAGTTTAATGATTATCTTGCAGGCCGGATCCACAGTTCCTTGAGGCAATTTGTTGGTTCCCTCTTGTCTACTACATGGTGGGATCCATTGACAAGTGAGTAAGAGGCAGAGTACTGTGCTTTAAAGCAAATGGGGAGATGTACAGGATCATGGAGGTGCAGGTGGAGAAGTTGCCTATAGCAACCAAACAAAAGCAGCATAACAGGGCAGCTTTCACCCTTTGCTGGCACTGTCACCTGAGCTCATGACATCGCACCAAGGAGGTGAAAATGAGACCACCAGCACTGTGAAGTGCAGCAGGGCCCAAAGCATCCTATGGATGCAGTTAAGGTACTTCCAGAGAGGAGGAGGCCTGTGTGCACACTCAGCCTGGGCCACCTCTTCTATAGCCGGCAGCGCTGTAGATTTTGAGCACTGGGGTCACTGTCCCAGAGTCTACTGCACATGAGCAAGTATTGGAAAATATAGGTGCAGGGTGTGTGCTGTGTGCCCTTGGGTGCACCACACACACTGCACCCGTTATCAATAGGCCAACATATAAGCATCTGTAGACCGTGCAGAGTGCCTGCCAAAAGTGTCCTTTACAGTCTGTGATCCTGGCTGCAGGGTTCTACGCAGAAGCAAGAGCTGTGTGTGGAACAGCGACAGTGCTGCCCCCAGAGCTCTGTGTTCTGTGACGGCACACCTTGCACATTCCTGGCTATGGCTCTGCCAATCAGCTTCTAGCTGTCATTATAAGATGTACTTGATAAATAACAGCTAAAAGCTGATTGGTTACTATGACAACATCTCCACTTGTCTTCTGAAGAAGGTTTTCCACATCTCCCCTTAAGAATAGAAAAGACTGTTGCCCAACTGTTTTACTCATATTGAACAAGATCATCATTGTGCTCCCAGGATGATGGGTCTGATTGTTTGGGAGGCCTGGAGCTGCAGCTCCTTCAACCCCACTTCTAATCTGGCTCTGCTTGAATCCTGTTTTATTATATTATAAATTAACTGCGGCGTAGCTCCTTCGAAGAGGCCTTTATTGTTGTTCTATGAATTGTCCTTGGTAGCTGAATGCAGACTTGGGTTTCACTTTAAAGTTATTTTATGATCCATACCTCCCAACTGTCCTGACAGCCCACGATTGGGGGGCAGTTTGGAGACCACCCTGCCAGTTGCTGCTCTGCTTAGTGGAGCAGAGGAAAATAGACACGGTGCGCATGCAGAGGGACAGGTGTCGTCGCCAACAGCTATGCCCCAACAGTGTCAAATTGGGGGTGTGGCTTTATGATCATGGACATTCCCACAAAGTCACGCCCCCTTTAAGCTACACCCTTTTTTTTTTTTTTTTTTAAATGACTCCACTTCTTTTCTCTCCAAGGCTTGACACATCTGTAGCGCAGCACATGGGTAAGCATTATCTTTAAGTGGGCCGCAAAATTTCTAAGATTACGATACGATTTGCAGTCTCGAAACAAATTACTGCTCATTGGGTAATGTATTTGTGTATGTGATGTTGCCCTCAGTATTAAGCAATGGGTGTCCAATTCACTTTATATAATATTTTTGGGCAAGAAAATATTTTTGGTTTGACCATCTTTGGTATTGTAATACAAGTTACATCTGGAGATAAGACTGGCTGCAGTTTGATTCAGTGGTACAGTATGTAACGTTTATTACAATATTGTTACTATGTTTATTAGTATTGTATTATCAGTGCCCACAGTGGCTGTACTCTTTCTGCAGTCTGGACGACATGTTGCGCTGTGGGGTGAGCTATGCTGCACATATGGTTGTCGTCGGGGAAGAGAACTCCATGATTGCAGAGGAAGATTACATGGCAGATGCACGGACCATTGTTAATGTACAGACCCTTTTTAGGTAAGCCTGCCCCATTATATTTATGTGGCTGATTAACCATGCTACTGTTGTGACATCGTCATTCTCATCACCACCCATTCTCATCTCCAAAATGTTCTTTGCTTAATTATGCCTGGTACATTGTTATTCTCTATGCCTGGTACATTGTTATTCTCTATGCCTGGTACATTGTTATTCTCTATGCCTGGTACATTGTTATTCTCTATGCCTGGTACATTGTTATTCTCTATGCCTGGTACATTGTTATTCTCTATGCCTGGTACATTGTTATTCTCTATGCCTGGTACATTGTTATTCTCCATGCCTGGTACATTGTTATTCTCTATGCCTGGCACATTGTTATTCTCTATGCCTGGTACATTGTTATTCTCTATGCCTGGTACATTGTTATTCTCTATGCCTGGTACATTGTTATTCTCTATGCCTGGTACGTTGTTATTCTCTATGCCTGGTACGTTGTTATTCTCTATGCCTGGTACATTGTTATTCTCTATGCCTGGTACATTGTTATTCTCTATGCCTGGTACATTGTTATTCTCTATGCCTGGTACATTGTTATTCTTTATGCCTGGTACATTGTTATTCTCTATGCCTGGTACATTGTTATTCTCTATGCCTGGTACATTGTTATTCTCTATGCCTGGTACATTGTTATTCTCTATGCCTGGTACATTGTTATTCTCTATGCCTGGTACATTGTTATTCTCTATGCCTGGTACATTGTTATTTTCTATGCCTGGTACGTTGTTATTCTCTATGCCTGGTACGTTGTTATTCTCTATGCCTGGTACATTTTTATTCTCTATGCCTGTTACATTGTTATTCTCTATGCCTGTTACATTGTTATTCTCTATGCCTGGTACATTGTTATTCTTTATGCCTGGTACATTGTTATTCTATATGCCTGGTACATTGTTATTCTCTATGCCTGGTACATTGTTATTCTCTATGCCTGGTACATTGTTATTCTCTATGCCTGGTACATTGTTATTCTCTATGCCTGGTACATTGTTATTCTCTATGCCTGGTACATTGTTATTCTCTATGCCTGGTACATTGTTATTCTCTATGCCTGGTACATTGTTATTCTCTATGCCTGGTACATTGTTATTCTCTATGCTTGGCATATTGTTATTCTCTGAACAAATCTAGAAGATTGTTTCCCATTCCCCTCAATGTCAACATGTTCACAGTGTCGACATTGGAAATGTTGATATGTGAAATCCATCACTATGGTTTGGCAGTGGGACGGGGGGATTAGGCACAAGGAGGACGTTTGGTTTAGCCTACTGTTGTGGTGGAGGTCAAGTTAGGATTAGGCACGAAAGCAGGCATTCCTAACCGCGGTCCCCAAGGCACAATAACAGTGCAGGTTTTGGTGATATCCAGCCTACTGCTTGTGCTCAGGGTTATTGGTTTGTGCTCCTAAAACAGTTGCTGTTGCCACACAACAAGTGCGCCGGTGGGTAACAATGAAAAAGTGACCTAGAGAGGCAGAGGGTGATGTCTTGGAAATACAAAGAGTGAAGACAGAGAGGGAAATGGGGAGATAGTGCCACTGGGGAGAGGTAGAGGGTGATGCAGTGCGTGACGGGGAGAGATAGAGAAACAATGGTGAAAGAGAGAAGCAGTAGAAGACACCAGGGAATAGGTGACAGGGAGGAAATGGGTGATTCCAGAGGGAGGCATTGGGTGACAGTAGAGAGAGGTGACAGAGACAGAGAGAAGGGGGGATAGTAAGAGAGAGAGAGAAGGGTGATTGAGAGACAAAGGTGAATAGAAAGGGGAGAGAAAAAGGGGAAAAATATGGGAGAGTAAGTGAGAGGAGGGAGGGAGAGAGAGAGTGGGCAGATGAGAGTGGTAAGAGAGAGACAGAGAGGGGAATGAGAGAGAGTGGTGAGTGAATTTGAGAGAGAGAAAGGGGGGGGACGACAGAGTGTTGGTACAAGTGCAAAGGCGAGCAGAATCTAGAACCACATTCACTGTCCATGGATCCCCATAAAATTAATAGTGCTTGTGAGAGAGAGGGGGGAAGGTGTTGTAAAGGGCTGGACTGCACCATGTCCTACAGAGGTGCCGCAGGTTCTGGTGTGTCTGTGGGATACACGGCTATTTAAGACCTCTGACCTTCGTCTCCTCTGCGCAAGACTGTTGGCTCCTGGCTCCCACAAAAAAGTTGCTATAATCAATAAAAACTAAAAGGGGGGCACGGGCCTTAGTGTGTCCCCTCAATCCGCCACTGCACCCATGCACAATACATAGTATGAGGTCTTTCAAATGACGAGACATGATCTAGACTGAAATGGAAATTGTATTATGAAAACCGAACTTATAATAAGCATCCGTTCAGTTGTCTCATCAATTTTTTAGCGGAAATGAGCACACGGCAATAAAATTGTAATACAAAGAAGAAAGGAACTAGCTCTCGGGAGAATCATTTAGAACATTTACCTCATCTAACATCATGTTCTATGATTCAGTAGTAGTCGGGATACCGACGTCAGTATTTTGAATGGAATCCCGGTGGTGATGTGATGTACCAGGAAAAGGTTTTCTTTTGTATCCAACAGAGATGTATAGTAAAACATAAGTGTCTAATTTGTGTTACGCTTGGCACCACTGCAATGCTTGGCGAGCATTTTGCATTGAATTAAATGAGCCATATGAATCTGCAGCAGGTATACACAAACGCCACAGTCAGATACAGCAACCCAACATTTCTGGAGCACAGGACAGTCCTCAATACATTGATAGTAACTCCCCCCGCACACTGAAAGAAAGAAGACCACTGTCCATCTAGTAAAGCCATGTGGTCATCTTCCAGTGAGAATGGATGTTATCAGGTTACCCATCGCTAACTCTTATTCTTCATTCAGAACTGACATCAGGTTGCTGGGCCCTGTTATTATTAAGAGTTTATTAACGGGAGCGATTTAAGAAGACCCAGTATCTAGTCTTTGTTTGCTCTACCACGAAATGCAAAAGCTGCTTAAGATGTCATATAACAGGCAAATATACTAAAACCTTGGAGAGTGATAAAGTGAAAAGACATATATAGAACGACCAGCCTATTGGCTCCTAAGTATTATTTTTCAAACAAAGCCTGTAACAGGGCAGGAGTTAATTGGTTGGTGCTATGGGGAAGATGTGCTTAGTCTTAGAAAATCATACCTCCCAACTGTCACGATTCCGTCGGGACAGTCCCGATTTTCGGGTCCTGTCCCGACGTCCCACCCGCGGCAGGCATTGTCCCGCTGCGGGGGGTGGCAGTTGGGAGACCCCCCAATGTAGTAGAATAGACACTGTGCGCATGCGCACAGCGTCTATTCTCGTATGAAAATGAGGTCGCGGCTAATTAGCATAAGCCGCGCCCTCATTTGCATACGCCACGCCCCCTTTTCGGGCGCTCGCGCGGCTTTGCCGCGCGAGTGTCCCTATTTCTTTGCATGAAAAGTTGGGAGGTATGGAAAATGATAAAGAGGGAAGCAGCCTGTCAGCCCCTAACTGTCATGTTACAGGCTATGTTTGTAAAATTGACAGTTCTGAGCAGATTGTAGTTTATCTCTCTCCAAGGCTTAGTATATATATTTAGTATATTATATAAATTCTCTCCTGGACGCTAGTCGGAATGCCAGTTTGGGTATTCAGACTACTAGCCTCCCTTCCACCAGGATGCTAAGCACCTCTCCTATGTACATAAGGAAAATTATAACTTGTCTCCTTTTGTGCTTGTAATAAACAGTCAACTAGCCAATTGTTATTTGGTATTTCATATCTATCCCAGTGGTCTTATAGAAGAATCTACCTCTTGCATCTTTCAGGTTGTTCCCTGGACTCAATATTATTACAGAACTAACACATCCAGCGAACATGAGGTTCATGCAATTCAAGGCCAAGGATAAATTCTCAGTGGTGCTGTCTAAACTGGAGAAGGTACATGCTGTAACTCTCCCCTGATATCTGTCTGACTGTCTTTAATGTCCATCATCTCCCTATCTCTTCCCCTTAACCTAATCCCACCCTCATAGCTCTGTCCTCTCACAGAGGGAGCGTGAGCGGGGGTCTAACCTGGTCTTCATGTTCAGACTGCCCTTTGCAGCCGGGAAGGTCTTCAGTGTCAGCATGCTGGATACTCTTCTTTACCAGGTACTGATGTAGGATGTAATCCGAAAACTCAATGTACCCAATTATATATGCCCTGCAACCCTTCCCCCTTACTGTATATTATTCCTGATATGTTCTTCTATAGCTCCATATTATACCTCTATCACTCTTCCTTGCACTCCAAACATCATATTCCACCATATACCCTCCCCCTATAACTCCTCCTATTACCCCATATACCCTCTCCCTATATCTCCTCCTATTACCCCGTATACCCTCTCCCTATATCTCCTTCTATTACCCCATATACCCTCTCCCTATACCTCCTCCTATTACCCCATATACCCTCTCCCTATATCTCCTATTACCCCGTACACCCTCTCCCTATATCTCCTCCTATTACCCCATATACCCTCTCCCTATATCTCCTCCTATTACTCCATATACCCTCTCCCTATATCTCCTCCTATTACCCCATATACCCTCTCCCTATATCTCCTCCTATTACCCCTTATACCCTCTCCCTATATCTCCTCATATTACTCCATATACCCTCTCCCTATATCTCCTCCTATTACCCCATATACCCTCTCCCTATATCTCCTCCTATTACCCCATATACCCCCTCCTTATATCTCCTCCTATTACCCCATATACCCCCTCCTTATATCTCCTCCTATTACCCCATATACCCCCTCCTTATATCTCCTCCTATTACCCCCATATACCCTCTCCCTATATCTCCTCCTATTACCCCATATACCCTCTCCCTATATCTCCTCCTATTACTCCCATATACCCTCTGCCTATATCTTCTCCTATTACCCCATATACCCTCTGCCTATATCTCCTCCTATTACCCCATATACCCTCTCCCTATATCTCCTCCTTTTACTCCATATACCCTCTCCCTATATCTCCTCCAATTACCCCATATACCCTCTCCCTATATCTCCTCCTATTACCCCCATATACCCTCTCCCTATATCTCCTCCTATTACCCCATATACCCTCTCCCTATATCTCCTCCTATTACCCCCATATACCCTCTCCCTATATCTCCTCCTATTACCCCATATACCCTCTCCCTATATCTCCTCCTTTTACTCCATATACCCTCTCCCTATATCTCCTCCTATTACCCCATATACCTCTCCCTATATCTCCTCCTATTACCCCATATACCCTCTCCCTATATCTCCTCCTATTACCCCATATACCCTCTCCCTATATCTCCTCCTATTACCCCTTATACCCTCTCCCTATATCTCCTCATATTACTCCATATACCCTCTCCCTATATCTCCTCCTATTACCCCATATACCCTCTCCCTATATCTCCTCCTATTACCCCATATACCCCCTCCTTATATCTCCTCCTATTACCCCATATACCCCCTCCTTATATCTCCTCCTATTACCCCATATACCCCCTCCTTATATCTCCTCCTATTACCCCCATATACCCTCTCCCTATATCTCCTCCTATTACCCCATATACCCTCTCCCTATATCTCCTCCTATTACTCCCATATACCCTCTGCCTATATCTTCTCCTATTACCCCATATACCCTCTGCCTATATCTCCTCCTATTACCCCATATACCCTCTCCCTATATCTCCTCCTTTTACTCCATATACCCTCTCCCTATATCTCCTCCTATTACCCCATATACCCTCTCCCTATATCTCCTCCTATTACCCCCATATACCCTCTCCCTATATCTCCTCCTATTACCCCATATACCCTCTCCCTATATCTCCTCCTATTACCCCCATATACCCTCTCCCTATATCTCCTCCTATTACCCCATATACCCTCTCCCTATATCTCCTCCTTTTACTCCATATACCCTCTCCCTATATCTCCTCCTATTACCCCATATACCTCTCCCTATATCTCCTCCTATTACCCCATATACCCTCTCCCTATATCTCCTCCTATTACCCCATATACCCTCTCCCTATATCTCCTCCTATTACTCCATATACCCTCTCCCTATATCTCCTTCTATTACCCCCATATACCCTCTCCCTATATCTCCTCCTATTACCCCATATACCCTCTCCCTATATCTCCTCCTTTTACTCCATATACCCTCTCCCTATATCTCCTCCTATTACCCCATATACCCTCTCCCTATATATCCTCCTATTACCCCATATACCCTCTCCCTATATCTCCTCCTATTACCCCATATACCTCTCCCTATATCTCCTCCTATTACCCCATATACCCTCTGCCTAAAACTCCTCCCATTACTCCCATATAACCTCCATCTTCCAGTTGTTCTCCTGTAGCAGCATCCTGTAACCCCTGCTCTTGCTCACTCTCTTCCCCTGTATATGGCACAGTCCTTTGTTAAGGATTACATGATCTCGATCACCCGCCTATTACTTGGTCTGGACTCAATGCCTGGCTCTGGATTCCTGTGTGCTGTAAGTTCTCCCATCTTACAATTTGCTAAATTTCAGCACAGTGTCCATTCTCCTCACATGATTAGGCCATGCTCTCTTATCACCTCCATAGAGCTTTAGTATAGCATACAGTATCCTTCAACACCTGAAGAGCAAAAACTGGTACAAATCTAGAAAGGGGGCATGGGTACAGTGTCCTTTTGAATATGATGTATCGTATGTGATCCCAGCAAGGTCTGTGGGATCCGATACATCTACAATGCAGGCCTTGCGATTTCTGGCTCCTCCAATCCTATGCGCATGGGAGCCCGCATCCTATCGGAGGTGACACATGCGATTTTACTCTTTTGATCCAATTTATCAGACTGATCCTTCAGAATTAGATGAAAAAGTGCCCAAATCGCACTAGTGTATGGGCACCTTTAGTTTCATTTAATGTACAAAGACGCAGATGAAGCATAGCGAAAGTTGGCGTGAGAAATAGTTCCAGGAGTTTCGCATCAGATTGATCAGTGCAGCTTTCTTGCATCACATTTTGATAGCAAGGGCTGCTAGTGGGCTACATGCTGACCAAACCTGCTATATAATGCTTAAATTACCATACAGCAGGGTTTCTCACACTCTGGCCTCAGTTCACGGTTTCCTGGTCAGGTGCACAGGTGCAATTATTATGCATTGACACATTTGAAAAGATCCATGGCTGGAACTAATTATTCCACTTGTGATTCTGTGAGGAGACCTGCAAAACAGGCACTGTGTGGGGTCCCAAAGACCGAGTTTGAGAACCTGTGCCCTAAAGTATTTATAGGGAAGGGCCCCAGCTAACAGAAAACAGAATTTACCACATAAAAGGAGAACATCCATTTTGTTTTGTCTCTAATGTGAGGGGGTTTCATTAAATCAGTTCCTGGATTTTATTTTTGTTCATCCAGATTAATGTTAGAGGCCACAGCTTGTATTCAGCCGGGGGTTCCACCGTCTCAGCCTATAGGAAGAACTGTGGAAGGAAGATTCTGCTGTGCGCTGTTCAACAGCTGTCCCTTGAGTTATCTGTGGGCTGATAGATACTGTAGTTGTCATAGGGGAAGTGAGGCCCTGGGCATATACCACCCTCTGCTGGTCCCTCCAGCGATCACGACCATCATTACAGTGTTCTAGCATGATTTAGATATTGAAATGAGATTTCTAATTAGCCATAAACAAGTAAGGGAAAAGTCAGAATAAAATGCTGCAAAAATAACGTACTTTTTAACCACTAATTATCTGCCACAGAAGCGGCATGTCAGCTGGGACAGTACATTATTTGATGAGCACAGGCCCGACACCTAAAACGGCAATGTACGGTTACATTATTGTGCCATTGTACTGTAGTTACCACATCTGTTTCATACCGCGTTGTTTTGTGTCACCTTCCATATGGCTTATAGGTCACATGACCTGGTGTTATGTCACTTCGCTGCCTGCTGACTGTCTTCTGATTATAACATTGACATATCTCCTAACAGCTGCGGGTGACAGAAGAGGACCTCTGGATCCGTTGCTATGGTCGTCTGTATCAAAAGCTGTGCTCCACAACTGGGGATATACCCATTGGCATCTTTCGCACAGAGACACACATGTTGCCAACATCAGAGGTACGTCTTGGCGTATAACTCTTCACTTTGGTTGACCTCATTCCTTGTGTGTGTCCGCATCTTGTACAGTACTGTTAGTCTATACATCTTGTTCTTCACTCTGTGTTTGCTGTCTAGTGATAGGAGAGAGTGTGTTTTAGGAGGGCTGAGGTGTGTGCGTATTTCTGGACATGTCATGTTCAACCTCCAAGATGGCTGCCTCCGCTGTGAGTAGGTCACTGGTGCACTTGACATTGTACATCGGCAGAATGTACTTAATCCTACTAAGCAATGTCTTTAATTCTGGCAATGACTTTTCTCTCAGTCACAAGTATCCATCAGCGTGGAGGACTATGAGGACACAAGGGAGGCCCGTTGGGGGGACACCATCCAGAGTCGTGCCCCACACCGCAACTCGACGTCCAGCGACCAATCCGATCACCCCTTACTGCGTAAGAAGAGCATGCAGTGGGCTAGGAGGCTGTCTCGTAAAGGGGCAAGGCAGCCTGGGAAATCTGCTTCTGAAAGGATCAGCCAACAGAGAATGAGCCTGTACCGGCGATCAGAGCGACAGGAACTCAACGCTTTAGTGAAGACCAGGATGAAGCATCTGGGGCTCTCAACGGCGGAGTATAGTATGTGTCAGTTAGGACCTGACTATTCTCATGATAAATTTAAAAATGAGAAATATGTATGACATGTCGTAAGCACCTCCTACCTTGTGACCTTAAACTGGCCATACACTAGTCTGATTTGGCTTCTTGACAATTTCTTTATGTTTGATATCCAAAACAATGCGAAGTCCAGGGTGCATCAGATCTGTGTTAGCGGTCAGATATGCCTACACATTGGACCTTCGACTAGGACCCTTTCCCGACAGGGGGGAACGGGTCCGCATGCAGTACATCACATGGAAAAGGACCGCTGCCTGGGAAGCTCCTGTGAGGCTCGAGGGGGATTGGCTGGCCATACACTACTGCGAGAAATCTATTGTTTATTGAAGAGTACTTAACGACTTACAGGTAGTATGTACAAGGACATAGCAAGGGCTTAATAATAGCAACTCCAATTAAAATTACAGCACACAGTAATACAATCATATACACATTACACTGCATGTATTGCCCTTGATTCATATTAAATCACAAAGTAGTGCCCCTTATACATATATGGCTCTGTAACTCCAGCAGCTCACTGTCCATGTCGCTTAACAGCTCCATGCCCTCTGAGTCCCTCCAGCAGCTTCCCCACCTCTGTGTCCCTCCAGCCTCCTCTCAGAAGGTCGTCAGCAAGTACAGAGCCTGCTCGTTAGTGTCTCTTCTTAACTTCCGCAACGGTGTACATGACATCACATACGACGTGCAAGAAGACAAAGTCGCTGGGACAGGCTTTTCTGTTGGACTTACTGTTCAGGGCTGTGGTAGAGGTGGAATCAGTTCCCCCTACCATTAGAGGTGGTGGAATTCCCTTCCATCCTGTTCCCCTTTACTTTAACCCCAATGATATCCATTGCCCTCAAATTCACATCCACAGTGCCACATAATCCACAAATCCAGGCTCATGTAAACATTAAACTATGCGCTGGAGACACCCAGAGCTGCATCCCCCGCACGCATAAGGCTCATATCTGAAAAGGGGGATTGCATATCGCAAAGGGACAGGGCCTTGTGAGCAACCCTTGAGGCAGTGAGTATGGCCTATCTGCCAATAGGTGTGGCTTCTTGGCAGTCCCCAATTTCATAATTCCTATCTCTGCTATGGGGCATACACACTGAGCGATTTGTGCTTAAGTGATCTGTACAGGAAATAGGCTAAAACATGTGTATGCCCCTTTTCCCGGATGCATGGAACATCTATGAAGTAATATAATACAGTATCTCACTACTATATAAATCATATGAATATCAAATCAACATAAACAACTAGGAAGGAATAAAAGGATAATATGGAATGAGTAAATAAAATTGGAAAACTCTCCCAAAATCTCTCCCTTTCTCACACCCTGTTACATTTGACCCAAGGTGTTAAGTGGTGTACATGTGGTGCGAATCTGGCTATCGATTTTGACCTAATAGAAAGTTAGTCTGAATCGCACAGACGCATAATAGGCCATGCACATGCGTGTTTGGTCCCACAAACATCGGGACGGAGCGGAACTCGCAGGAATGCCAGTCAATCAGAATGACCCCCAATATTCAGCCACATGCGATTCAGATTTGATGCAGATGTGCTTCCCTGTTTAGTCAGTATTGCATACAAAAATACAGTAGACTGTGTAGGCAAGTCTATCTTGCCTGTAGAATGTATTTGGCCATGGCCAAATTGCAACATAGTCACAGGGCGCGTGGACACGGGGCGATTGCAGCTGAAATTGCTCGGGATATGGTCATTGAGGGACCATATCCCTGTGCCTACAGGACTATGGTTGTCTAGAGCGCCCTCCCACAACCAGCCCTGCAGTGGTCGCTGATTGCAGGAGCATGCTCCTGTGACCAGCAGCTTCCACCGGCAGAGGAAGCTGGTCGCTGATGAAAATGGGACACTCTGTAATTTGACCAATCGCTCCATGCTTAAATCTAAAGCACAGCTAAAGTTAGCCAAAATCTCATAGTCAAAATTGAACTGAACCTGAATCGCACTGTGTTTACATACCTTTAAGGCCCCCATAAACTGCGGTGACTTCTCCCCTCAGAGAAGTTGCACGCAGTTCTCCCTTTGGGACCTTCCCGGGCGGCAGGATCACATGCGGTCCTTTTGCATGCGATATAGATATATTTCCCCCTTACCCTCATATATGAACCTCCTGTTATCCTATAGACCAGTGGTAGCAAAGGGATCTGGATGACAGGTTGACCTCAAAGTCAACATTGACAAAATGTTGACAAAAGCAAAAGGTTAGCATGACAATGGTCAAAACAGGAAAAGGTCAGCATGAGTTTTTCACAATTTTTTCTTATAACTTTTTAATACTTTACCATCCAAGTGTACTATGATTGGGAACGGTAAAGTGCGAATTCTTTTCAGTAATTGCGGGTCCACATTGAGGGTCCACGTGGTCAGGTGACACATTGAGGGTCCACGTGGTCAGGTGAGACATTGACACCGAAAGGCAAGAAAACTCCACACATAAAGGTCGACACCTTTCCAGGTGTCGCTCTTTATGTGTGGGCATTTTGCTTGTATCAACCTCTTGTACCATGTCGGCATGCTGGGATATGTAGTTCCACCGTAGCACCTGGAGTGCCACAGGTTGGTTACCTCCGCAGGTTGGTTTGCTAGGTGAGTGATTTTACTTCTCTGTTAATTCTCAGTAGTAAATGTACTAAGATTAGAGTTCTATTGAAAATGGGATTTTGTCCATATCAACCAAATCAGAATCTACTTATTTATTTACCACCTTCTAGAACAGTGGTTCCCAACCCTGGTCCTCAAGTACCCCCAACAGTGCACGTTTTCCAGGTCACCCGGCAGGTGCAGTTCAGGCACATTTGAAAGGATCCACAGGTGGAGCTAATTACAGCACTTGTGATTCTGTGTGAAGACCTGCAAAACATGCACTGTTGGGGATACTTGAGGACCAGGGTTGGGAACCACTGTTCTAGAAGATAAAAGATAGTATCGGATTGGTTGCCGATAGCAACATCCAATCTTAAATAGAACTCCCATCTTGGTACATTTACATCTCAGTCTCCTTCAATTGCTGTGTTCATTTTTTACCTGGCTGTATATAAGCAATCCTTGTTTCTCTATCTTCCACAGTGGACATAATGGACACAGATAATTCTTTGTCGTATATCCTTATAAATCCTTCTCCGGACACTAAATTGGAACTTAATGATGTAATGTAAGTCCTTACCCCACTTGTCTTCCCCTGCTGGAGCCAAGTGGCTTTTGGAATATTTACATAATAGCTGTATACGTGCCGTGTCCCATAGCAACGAGTCAGACAGTTTACTTGTTTAACTAGATGAATGCAGACTGATTGGTTGATATGGGATACTTCTCTTTTTCTCTTTGTCAGTAAATAACCCGAAGCATTTCATTCTTTTCCTGCCACGGAATTCATCATTTCAGTTTATTTTGTTTCCTTCCAGTTAATGAGTTTCTTTTGCCCTCTATACCTCAATTTTTAATGAAAAGATGATGAGCCGCTTCCTACACATTGCCCCGTCTCTCTGGTCTGACGACATGTCTTCCCTCTTGACAATGTTCCGTGTGCTTTCTCGATTATTTAATTGAGTCTTCAGAGTAACCAACTCTCTTTCTCATGCTCGAAGTGTCACAGTGACTCTTCTTATACCTTATCCTTCTATTCTGAGTTGTCTTTGTCTCACTTTTGTGTTCCCTTGACATTTTACTTCTTTCCGTTCCTTTATGAGATGTAATGTCTCTTGTATGGTAGTTTGATGGTTGTCTGAGAGACCAATGTCAATGAGAAAATCCACATTTGATGTGAGGGAGCAAGAGGAGAACATTATAGAGATAAGGGGTGAAATGTAATAGGATGAGAGATGCCAAAAGTGAGAGATATTGGGGGAGATTCTCTAAGCTAAAAATGCGGTAAAAACCCCGTTATCGGGGTTTTTACCGCATGTTGGGATGCTGTGAGCATCCCCCGCCGGGTTATCGCGGCGGGGGGCATCACCAGAAAAATCAGGAGATGCCCCATAGAAGCCAATGGGCTTCTATCGCAACCCTCCGCCGCCCTGCCCCCTCCCACCTCACCTGTGTCCGGGCAGCACAGAGCTGTGCTGCCCGGACCTGTGACCTCCTCCCTGCACTGATCCTCTTCCGGGTGCAGGGAGGAGGAGAGCCCAGCACAGCAGCAGCAGCAGCGCCGGGTGTGTGAGTGAGGGGGGAGCCGCCGGGACCCGGCGACTCTCACCGCAAAGGACAGCTCTTAACGCAAGAGCTGTCCTTTGCCTTAATTATCGCATATGTTACAGCATATGCAATAATTAAATATGCGATGGGCGGCGAAGGGGGGCGGAGATTCTAAGAGAATCTCCCCCTTGGTAAGAAATTTCCATTTTTTTTTAAAGCGGCAATCATTTACACTGCAAAATCAAACTGGTTTTGCAGTGTAAATGATTGCCACTTTAAAAAAACTGGAGATTTCTTACCAAATCTCTCACTTTCTGATTCTCTCATCCTATTAAATTTCACCCAAGATATGGAAATCAGTGCTGTGGTTTGTTTACTAACACTTCCATCCTCTCCTTCACAGTTACCTCATTCGCCCAGATCCTCTTACCCTCGTTCCCGGTAATGCCCGGAAGGCCAGTGTCACACGTTCTGAATGCCCTGTGTATGATACGAAGGACAGCACTCATCTATGATGCCTCATCACTTTGAGCGTTGAAGAGACCAAGGCCATAAATGAGAAGGCGAGAAAATAATCTGAAGGAGCTTTATTTCATGCAAGCAGAGGATTCCGTGTCCATCTTGATTCCATTGGCACATCCGTCAGGTCACAGGAATTAGCACACCTGGCTCATATCTGCGTATATCTGTGACTTGCTGTAGCTCCTTCTGGCCCATTCTTTGACTTCTCTGGCATGTGGGGTGTTGTAGGCTACGCGCTGATATTGACAGGTACCTCAGCAGTTATTCCTGGAGGACAATCATAAAGAGTGGAGCACAGGAAAGAAGCCCAGGTTTAGCAGGTCCTATGGTATTTAATGACTATCCAGTCTTATACACGCCAAGTAGTTAATTCTGTAAACTCAGGTCTAAAATTGCCCAGCCAAAGGTACCCATTTTTTTTTACCCTTTTCCTTGGATGAAGGCTACTGGTAACTAGTGGAATGTATTTGAGGACTGGTGTGTGCTAGGTTTATACCAGTAGCTACATGGGTCTAATCAGGGTTGGATTTGCTCACAGGAGGGCAAATGGGAATGGTAGGTCCCATTGCCTGGCTCCCATCTCCTGTAGGAATCCTGTAGGGAATCAGGTTCCAGACTGATATATAACATATACATGTTACCTTATACTGCATCAGGACGATGGTGTATTTGCTACAGTGCATGTTATTAATCTGATACATTCTCTTGCATGCACTAGGAGTATCTACTAGATATATTTTACAAGGGTCCCAGCCCGTGCACTCTTGTGGTTAGGCAAGCCAGTGTGGCGGCTGGCCACACCCCTAACTATGGGCCCCCATCACTGCATTCCTCCAGTGGACCCTTCTTGCCTCAAGTCTGACACTGCGTCTGATGTCCTAATCCCCAACGTGCAGTCAGAGAGTCTGCCGGAAGCACCCACACATCTCCCAAAGTGTGCAGACCTCCATTCTCAGTGACCACTGCTTACCACGTTCTGTCTCCACACTATGACAGACTAGGCATCGACAATAATAAACATTGTGTAGACAATTGCAATCCATGCTAGGAATAATGACTGTCAGTATAGGTGTGGCAGTTCCTAAGCAAAGTGTAGTGCTTGATGTGCTAGTGGTAGATTTATTGTTACACTTTACATTTGTGACAGGGGGAAAAAAAATTGGTGGTGTCTATTCTCTTTTTCTTTTGCAACGGTTTTCTAAAAATGTCCCCACTGTTTCTAAAAGTGTGTTTGTCTAGAACATGGGTCTTCAAACTGTGGCCCTCCAGATGTTGTGAAACTACAAATGCCAGCATGCCTTGCCACAGTTTTAACACTCCCTTATAGCAAAACTGTGGCAAGGCATGCTGGGATTTGTAGTTTCACAACATCTGGAGGGCCACAGTTTGAAGACCCATGGTCTAGAAGACGATGTTCTCTGTTCTAATGTCCAAACCCAAACGTGCCAGGCACTTGTGTTACATACAGTGGTGGCTCCAAAGGGGGGGCTGCAGCATGGTTCAAAATTTAAATAGGGGAGTCACGCCGTGTCAGTTTGGAATGGCAGTTGGTGGCAGTGGGTGTGGCTTCCCTATTTGAATTCTGAACTGTGCTGCAGCCCCTCCTCTGGGGCCAGTATGGCTATTTAGCTTGACTATTGGTCGACAGGCAGTACATGAAAAAGGTTGACGTGTATTAGGTTGACATGGTCAAAATGTTGACACAAGCAAAAGGTTGACAGGAAAAAGGTCGTCATGAGTTTTTTTTAGGTTTTTTTCATAGGTCGACATGGACTTCATATAAGTTACCGCGTCCACCTTGCATGGCTCGCTGCGCACGCCATGCTGCGCTCGGCACACTATTATATTCACCCTCTACGGCCACTCGGATGGTAAAGTATGAATGGATCCCTTTTTAGAAAAACAAAAAATTCTCTTGACATCCTTTATTCATGTTGGCCTTTTGACCATGTCAACCCTTTTCATGTGTCGACCAATAGTGGTTGACCTAATGACTGTTGAGCTAGACACTATGGACCTAAAGAACGCATACCCTCTGGAGCTTCCCCTGGTTATATACCAGTGGATCAGGACAAGGCCAGCCCTAAGCTCTGTGCCTAGCCCTACAGGTACTATAGTGGTGGAATTATGCCGAAGGTGAGCTGTGCCCTGTGGGCTGACAAAGACGTCTGTGGGCCGTTACAGGTGGAAACCACTGTCCTGTGTTTTGTTTGTGAGCAGAAAGAAAGACTACATTTTCCCTATAGAACAATATACATATATTTTTGCATTTCTGCAATAATAAAATATTCTTATATTTTAATAGAGTTTATAGTATGGGGACGTCGGCCTGTGCAGCGCTGGAATGAGCTTCTAATCATCAGCCATGAAAATCTGCTGGGGGTAGTAGCTGTATACGGGGCTGTTGGGTACATTTTCAGTCCACACAGCCAGGGAACACACACGCATACATACATACATACACACATACATATACCTATTAGGTCATGTGATCGTGTGAGGGTCACATGATGCAGTGTAGGCATTCCTGGCTCAGGTTCTAGGTAAAGAATATAACTGTGTGTCCTTGTTGCAGTCTTGTGGTGCCAATTGTTGATTTGTATCTTTGTGCCTGTGTCCGCCTGAAGATGTCGGACTATGTCCCTAGTCTAGGTGCCATTCTTTGTGTACTCTGTGCAACAAGGTTGCCAAGTACTGTCTGAATGTCTTTTGTCGAGCTATTACACACTGTGTGGTGTACAGCCGTAGAGGTGTCATGGCATATCCCATGTGCTATTGTCACTTCTATCGGAACCATTACGTAGGCAGTTCTAAAGGTTGTTGGAATGTAATTGTTTCATCTGCTTGACTGTAGAGGGACAGACATCCCGGTCAGTAACACTGTGACAAAGGACTGCAAAATAAAGACTGATTAACTGAAGCTCTACTGTTTCCTCTTCCTTTATTCTAAATGTAGTCATTTATTCTTGGCCCTTGTAGTTTTGGTGAACACTTACCCACTGAGTCAGTGGCGACGTACCAAAAAATAGCAGGTTTAAAAAAGAACCTCTGTTCTCTTCTGCTTTTAGGGGATGCCAAAGCTGCGAATGCCAGCAGGGGGCGACACAAAGTACACTCTCCCTGGTGTCATGCAAATGGTGAATGAGCATGTTTGGGGGACACCTACTGTATGATATAGAAGCATTTGGTGGACACCTATGATATAGAGGCTGAGCTAGCCCAATAATAGTACTGCCCCCTTCTGTTGTATTCGGGTGCCACTTCAGCATAATAACACCTGAGAGCACCTAAAGAAACTGGACAGGGATGTACATACTGCATCAGGGAGCTGACGTGGCCCAGCAGTAGCTGCACTCTATGGCTTCCCACCTCTGGCTGTGTTAGGGAAAGGGGCCTGATTGTTTCTCCCCTGTTAGGCCAGGTGCACTCTTCTCACAGTTAAACACAGCTAAACAACTGGTAGCAAGCAGGGCCGGCACTAATGTTAGGCAGCTGCCTAGGGCGCTGAGATCTTGGGGCACCACTGAGTCTGCTGGTACTGGTAATCCTGTACTGGTACTAAAATGAATGCAGGTGGTCAGGGCTGCTGAACGTGCTGCTGGGCCCCGGTAAAATAAGGGGGCATGGTCTACAGGAAGGGCTGCAGGGTGTGCGGCCGTGAGCGAGCGACTGACCGCTTTTCGGGTGGGACAGGGAATCAGGGCCGGCGCCACCACTAGGCAGCTCTAGGCATTTGCCTAGGGCGCCGGCACCTGGAGGGCGGCAGTTCGCCCCTCACCCCCAGCGAACTGTGTAAAAAAATTGCTGCCCCGGCGTCCCTGCAGTGCTGGGGCGGTCAGGGGTGTCCGTGCCGTAGGGGTACCTGCGGCGCCGTCATGTCCCCGCGGCGGCGCGGGAAGCGCTAGTTATTTGCTATTCACTACAGGGACCCCGCCGGCCGCAGCCAGCTTTATACACATGACGGCGCCGCAGGTACCCCTACGGCACGGACACCCCTGACCGCCCCAGCACTGCAGGGACGCCGGGCAGCAATTCTTTTTACACAGGTACCCCCTCCCTCCCCCCGGCACCGGGGCGCCCCCACCCCGACTCGCCTGGGGCGCTCCGGTGCCTTGCACCGGCCCTGCAGGGAATGAGAGGACAGGCTGCTGATGCAGTTGCCTCTCTCTGAGCTGGGGAGAGAGAGGCTGTGCTGCTGCGGCAGCCTGTCCTCTCTACTTCCCCTGTTTGGCTCTGTGCAGTGGTGGAGGAGGGGCGTGGGACCCTGGTCCCTCCAATAGACCCGGGCATAGGTATAAATCTCTGTTCATTACTAAATGTCCCTATTTTCTCTTAAAAATCCTTCCCAGTTTAGATTAATTTATTCCTTATATTAATGAGGGGACATTGATAAAATGGGTAATGTTAAGTTACCTATTCTGCACAAGCCAAACTGTAATAAATAACATAATATAATATAATGAAGAGCACAACACTAGAGGAACATGTGGCACTGGTTGCTAAGGCAACAGATGATTTTCAACAATACAGTAAAATAAATGATTTTATAATAACTATAGTCAAATTTTTACCGTCTTTTACATACATTTCTCTGGGAAATGCAGGCCCGGGGACACAAAGGGTTCAGCCATCCTGGGCCCCAAGGTTCTGAGGGCTCCTGAGATTTAGGGGCCAGCCCACTGCCACATATGCAGTTGCATTGGGCACTGTTGGTCACACATGGGTGCCCGTCACACAGTGGCGTAACTACAGAGGGTGCAGGGGTTGCAATTTCTATGGGGCCCAGGGCTTGGGGGGCGGCCCCCGGCTCCAAGGTCCTGCAAGCAATCCCCTGCACCCCCTTAACTTTTTTTCCTAGATTTATTTTTTGTAATAGGGCAGCGCAGGCAGAGTTGCCTTCAATGGCAGTTACACGCCACTGCCTGTGCCACGCACAGGAGACCCGGAACACGAGCTGTGCTGCCACAAGGGACAGGATAACAGGCCAGCGCCACATCAGAGAGCGCTGGTGCTGCATCAGGATACCTGACAAGACTCCGTCTTTTGGAGACCAGGTGTCACATCAGGAGACCCGACGTCAGAAGGCCCGCACAGGAGTGGAGACACATCACTGCAGTTAAGTGGGCGGCTGGTGAGTGTAAGACCTGCCAGATGCAGCACCATTTGTACTGGGAGAGGGGGATAAGGAGGGACAAACTTATGCCTGTTAAATGCCCTGCTGTCCACCCTGTTCCACATCCTCTCAAACCCCATTGCTTCTCCTCCTCAGGCTCTTACCCTCCCCCACACATTACCTCTGCTCTGACCCCCTGGCTTTCTCAATCCTTTTGCCTCTGCCTGGTCCGCCAGTCTTTCCTAGTTTTTGCTGTCTCCCCATCCCCTTTTGTCTTTCCTCTTTGTCTCTCTGTGTCCCCTCTCCCACACCCCCTCTCTCCCGTGTGCCCCTCTCCCACATCCCCACTCTCTCCTGTGTCCCCTCTCTCTCACCCCCTCTCACTTTCCCATGTCCCCTCTCCCACACCCCCTCTCCCACACCCCCTCTCTCTCGTGTCCCCTCTCACACCCTCTCTCTCCCACACCCCCTCTCTTTTCTGTGTCCCCTCTCCCACAACCCCTCTAAACCCACACCCCCTGTCTCCCCTGTGTCCCCTCTGCAACACCTCTCTTTCCCCTGCCATCTCTCCACTTTTTGTCTCCCCCTGCCAACTCACCTGGACCCTTCTCTCAACAATTTCTCCCTTCCCATCTGTCTCACCTCTTTCTCCTCCCTCACCTTCTAACAGCCTCTGGGCCAGATGCACTAAGCTTCAAAAGTGATAAAATGGAGAGTGATAAACAACCAACCAATCAGCTCCTGACTGACATTTTTCAAATACAGTCTGTGACATAGCAGGTAGGAGCTGATTGGATGGCTGTTTATCACTCTCCATTTTATCACTTTTGAAGCTTAGTGCAGCTGGCCCTCTATCTTTCTCTCTGCCTGACACTTTCTCACTCTTTGACTCCCTGGGCGAAATGTAATAGGGTGCGATTTTTAGACATGTGCGATTTTTGGTCAAAAACGGACGAAATCGCACATTTTCCGAAAATCGCACATTTAATAGGTTGAAAATCGCGGTAAAAAATCGCACTTTTTACCGCGAAATCGTACTTTTGAAAGTGGCGATTTTTAGTCACATTTCAAATCGCATCCAGATGTTTTCCCATTATAAAGTATACAACTCACAAATGTAATAGGGTGCGATTTTTGGTAAATGTTACCAAAAATCGCTAAAAAAATAGACCAGGTTCTGACAGGCGAATTTGACAGAACCATGCACAGATCATTGAGATGTGTGCATGGTCCTGTTAATAAAAATATGTAAAAGTGTTTTTATTAAAAAAAAAACGGCGTGGGGTCCCCCCTCCTAAGCATAACCAGCCCCGGGCTCATTAAGCCGGACCTGGTTCCAAAAATACGGGGGGACAAAAAGCATAGGGGTCCCCCGTATTTCTGAAACCAGCCCCGGACTCTTGGACCGGTCCTGGTTCCAAAAATACGGGGGACAAAAAATCTGGGGGTCCCCCGTATTTTGAAACCAGCACCGGGCTCCAACAGCCCGCGGTGTCATGCCACAACCGGGGGACACTTTTTATACAAGGTCCCCCGGCCAAAACATGAGCACCGTGGCTGGTCAGCCTTGGACGGGGTACCTGGAGGGGTCCCCCCCCCCCAGGCTTCACCCGTCCAGGGCTGAAGCCCGGGGCTGTCACCGGCGTCCGTGGCCAGTGGACGCCGGCCTGATAGGGTTAAATCGATCATACGTTACATTGCTTTATACCGGAGAACTACAAGTGCCAGCAGACCTCCCCCGCATGCTGGGACTTGGAGAACCACAAGTCCCAGCATGCGGGGCATTAATGGGCCCGCTGGGACTTGTAGTCCACCTGTAAAAAGAATGTTTATAAAAAAACACACACACAGAGAAGTAAAAGTTTATTACACACACACAACTCACTTTTACACCAGCGTTACTTACCATTCCTGGATCCAGCGCTGGTCTGGCTGCTTCACAGCCGGCTCCCCCCGCACTGACAGGCAGCGGGGAGAACCGGCTTTCTCCGTTGCCTCTAACAGTTTCTGTAGCGCTGTTACAGAGGCTGAGAGCGCGATTGGCCGATACGTCTCCATGGAGACGCATAGCTCAGTCAATCGCGCTCTCAGCCTCTGTAGCACTGAGTCCCCCAGACCGGGACTTAGCCCCGCCTACCAGCCAATGATGGTCCAGCATGGGGGTTTTCCCGGACCATCATTGGCTGGTAGGCGGGTCTAAGTCCCGGTCTGGGGGCGGAGCCCCAGATGTAAACAGAACACCGGAGGACGGTGATCGTGGGGAAAATGCTGCAGGGCTCCCGGGGAAGCGCTGAAGACGTCTGTGGTGCAGAGCCGAATTTCCCATTAGGCACGTGAGGCACCGGCCTAGGGGCGGCACATGTTTGGGGGCAGCACTTGGATGCCTGTGATAGTACTGTCAGCCCAAAATGTACCAATAACTGCAAAATATCCACTGTACTGTAATAGATTCCATCTTAAATAGAGTGTAAATGGATAGGACATGCAGATACTACCCCTATAAACTGTCCTACTTAGTAAACATTATTGTTGTGCCTAGGGGCGCCCTCATCCCTAAATCCGCCCCTGCTGTGGTGAGTATGATTTCTCTCCACAGCCTCCCCTTTGGATTCTACTGGACAAGGGGACCGAAGCTTCGTGTCAACATAGGTGAGTATGGATGAATGGGCTTGGTGTGTATTAAAGTTGTACTGTCTGTGTTTGTGTGTTTTTATTTAACTATTTGTACTACTGTGGCACTACTAGTCCCAGCGGGCCCTTTATTGCCCCACATGCTGGGACTTGTGGTTCTCCAAGTCCCTGCATGTGGTGCAGGCTTGCAGGGACTCATAGTTCCACAGCAATACACAATATGATTTTATCTATTTTTTACACCATTAATCAGCTCGATGCCCACAGCCCAGGGGCATCGAGGACAGCCCCGGGCTTCAGCATGGGCTGGTAAGTTCTTGAGGGGGGGACCCCTTCTTTGGGGGGGTCCCCACTCCCCCAGGGCCCCTGCCCATGCTGACCAGTCAGAGGGCTGAATGCTTTGGCCGGGGGGACTTGTATAAAAAGTCTCCCCCCCCGGCTGTGGCATTACCCTGCTGGCTGGTTGGGCCCGGTGTTGGTTCTTGAAATACGGGGGACCCCCAGTCATTTTGTCCCCCGTATTTTGGGAACCAGGACCGGCCCTTGAGCCTGGTGCTGGTTTTATAAAATCCAGGGAACCCCAACTTGATTGTTCTTTTGATTTTATGAAACCAGGACCGGCTCTTTGAGCCCGGGGCTGGTTATGCTCAGGAGGGGGGACCCCACGCCGTTTTTTTTTTTACCCAAAATCGCATATATGAAAATGCGCACATTTTCATGACTGAAAATCGTCCGAAATCGCAGCAAATCGCATTTTTTTGCCGCTAATTCGCATCTCATTACATATGCGAATTTGCGGCAAAAAACGCGATTTTTAAAGGTGCGATTTCTGGCGAGTTTGGAACTCGTCCAAAAATCGCACCCTATTACATTTCGCCCCCTGTCTCTCCCACTTCTCTCCCTGACACCCTCTCTCACTCTCAGGACAGAATGTAAAGAAGTCCTGGTTTGGTGCCGGACAAAGGCGGATGTTTTTTTAAAGGGGCAATCTCTTACAAGGCAAAACCATGCCTTTCAACCGATTGCCCCTTTATGTTTAAACATTTATTGAAGTTTTAAATAATGTAGATAGTACAATAAGAATATACAATGACTGGGTATCATAAAGGTAAGTAATGTAAGATGTATCAAAACAGTTTTCCTTAAATCTGTCTACCCTGTCAAGCATTTTTAAATATGGGTTATCAATCGAACAGGTGAAGTGGGGGGAGGGGGGGTGGGGAAGAGAAGGAAAGGGGGAGGAGAGAAACATAGAAACATAGAATTTGACGGCAGATAAGAACCACTTGGCCCATCTAGTCTGCCCCTTTTTTTAAACATGTTACCTCAAACCATATTTGATCCTTATTTTTTTGTAAGGATATCAATATGCTTATCCCAAGCATGTTTAAATTGTACTACTGTATTTGCGTCTACCACCTCTGTTGGGAGGCTATTCCACTTATCTACTACTCTTTCTGTGAAAAAATTCTTCCTCGCATTTCCCCTGAATCTTCCTCCCTCTAGTTTCAGTGCATGTCCTCGTGTTCTGCTGCTCCTCTTCCTGTGAAGAATGTATCCCACCTGTACCTTGTTAAAGCCCTTGATATATTTGAAAGTTTCTATCATGTCCCCCCTTTCCCTTCTCTGCTCTAAAGTATACATATTAAGATCTTTTAGTCTTTCCTGGTACGTTTTGTGATGTAGGCCATGCACCATTTTAGTTGCTCTTCTTTGTACAGTCTCTAATGTATTTAGGAAGGGGTAGGGGTGGGTAAGGTGAAGGGAGGTTCTAGGAGGGGGGAGGAGTAACCTAAGATACTTACAATAGAACAATTTTATATTTCAAAACCGTTATAATAATGTTATAAGTTTGATATCAACGTCTAACCTAGACTAGACACACTGGGAGGTAGGTGGAGGTGGGGGGGGGGGGGGGGGATAAGTCGTGTTATGGAACTCTGTTGACGATGTAATATGACGGTTTTCTTAGGTCTTCATCCTTGGCGGATTATAGGATCTTCTGATCTCGACCGCGCAGTCCTGTAAACCAGCTAGATGTCTCGTGACAATCGTGTTAATAAAAGTGAGTGGATTGGGCATGAGTCATCTCCAGAGGATGCAGTCTTCTCTGGGGCTAGCCTCATCATTAGTGTATTGTCAATCTAGACTAGGTCCTAAGGCAAAATCTATTTAGTTGTGTCAACTCTGCTGTACCTGCTGTGTGTTTGGGTAGAACTTTTGCCTTTGCATTGGATCTAGAGTGTGGATGAAGGGTTCCCAGATTCTTATGAATTTCTGATAGCTAAAAAGTGGGTCGAGCTGGACTGACCTCCTGTCATATAGCGCTAATTGGAGAAGTTTTGAATGTAGTTGAGTTATGGAGGGAAATGAGGTTGAGATCCAGTGTATTAATATTATTTTTTTTTTAGCTAGGGTTAGGCATATTGTGAGAAGCGGGATATTTTTGGAGAAAGTTGGGGGGAAGTGCCAGGCGGAGTAGTTTAAGCATAGACATGCCAAAGGGTCCAGACTGCCCCTTTAAAAAAAATGTCAGATTTTGTCCGACATTGATACTCTCTCTCACTCCATTTCAGTCCCTGTTTCTCCCTGACATTGTTTCTCACTCTCTGTCTCTCCCTCACACCCTCTCTCACTCACACCATCTATTTCTCATGACAATGCTGGGGGGGCCCCTTTCAAAATGTTGTTATGGGGCCTGCAAAGTTGTAGTTACGCCCCTGCCGTCACGGATTCCCAGAGAAGGCACCCAGTAGAGGCATCTGCTGGCATGTAATGGGGACTAGCTGGGGCAATGCTAGGGATGGCCATCGACCATCGATTATTCAAAATCATCAATGGTTCATGTCCGATGTCGAATATTTTTGCCATCGATGGGGGAGAACCAGATAGTTTCCCTCCATCGATGGAACAGCAAAACAATGGCCCTTATTCTGATCTGTGCGGCCGGAGCCGCATACGTTGCTCCGGCCGCACAAACCAATCCCCGCCTACAAGACGTATCGCCACGGCCGTCCGTACGCGGACGGCTGGCGATCCGCATGAAAATGGTGGGGCGTACGCCTCCACCATGGTGGGAGCTGCCCCCTGCATTCGATGGTCGACGACCATCGAAGGCAGGGCCGCACGCTCCACCCGCTCACGCAAGCTTAGACCACACGGCCAATCGTCCGTGTGAAAGCTTGTATGGGGGTGGAGAGCTGACATCCGGCGATGTCAGCTTTCCGCCCCCATCACTGGCGTCATAGCCTCATTACCATGCATACGCCCCGCGTTTGCATGGGAACGCCCATGAAACGCGGGGCGTATGCATAGGGAAATGAGGCTATTAAGCCCCTCACGCCCCTATACGCCCCCTTTGCGGCGTATAAAATTTTTGTGCGGCGATTTCGCCTGCACATGCGCAGAGTGACCTCTGCGCATGTGCAGAGTGAAAACATCGGCGGTACGGCCGCACGCGGGCCGTACCGCCTAGATCAGAATAAGGGCCAATGTTTTGCGGGGGGGGTTTTCGCGTTTTGATTGACCCAAAGGCCAATCAATCAAACACAATGGATGACCATTGATATGTAAAAATATCGATGGTCATCCATTGCATAGTTAAGCACTATCGATGGCCAGTTCCAGAATTGCCATCAATGGCAATCAATGGCAACCATCGATGGCAATCAATGCACTACTGAGGGAGGATGTGCTGATCTCTGACTGGAGGAGCAGGTCACATGCTCTTTTGGAGATCAGCAGCAGTCTTTTAGGAATGGATGGCTGGTCATTTATTTATTTACAGTTTCTTATTAAGCGCAGCAGATTCCGTTGCGCTTTATAATAGTAGACAGTGATAAAACAAACTGGGTAACAACAGACAGACTTGTAGGTAGGAGGGCCCTGCTGCAAGCTTACAATCTATAGGTATATGGTCATCTCTGCCATCAGATGCGATGGTACCATCTTCAGCATGGTCATGCATGCACAGAACCACTGCAACTTAGCTGGCTGGGGATGGGACTAGGGACGGAACCATCAGAACACATACCCTCCAACTGTACCGAATTCGCCAGTACAGTACCGTTTTGTAACAGTCTGTACCGGCAAATTGCAATTGTACCGAATGTACCGCATTTTCAGCGGTCAGAGTCAGGCTCACATGAAGTTACATATGCGCTGCACCGCATATGTAACTTCAAGCCCTGGCTCCGTGTTCTCCCCCTTCCTCCCCGTCACCCGTTCCCAAGAGTGCAATGCGCGGGCTGGTGCCGTGCGTCATGACGTCACGCGCTGGCACCGCGCACCACTCATGGGAGGAATAGAACTCCTCCAGCCTTACTCTCCCTTTCGGCGCCAATCTCTGCCAGTGGCCAGCCGGGACTCGTATCGGAGGAGCCTGCTACCCGCACACACTGTAAGTGCACTGCAGAAACTTAGGTGGCTCAGGCCTGGCTGTACTGGTACTTTAAATATAAAATATCCACACTTCTCTTGACTCTTATCCATCGTGACGCACCTGCTGCAGCCTGCAGTTGCGTCACGATGGATAAGAGTCGAGAGAAGTGTGGAGATGTAATATTTAAATATTTATATTATAAGCGCTCAATTTTTATTTTAAATGCCCGGAAAGTGGGTGGCCACGCCCACTTTACATATGCCCATTTTGCTTGTGGCCACGCCCACTTTCTTTGTGTGTACCGATTTTACCAAAAGATGTTGACATCATTATCTCGCGAGAGCATCTATAGGCGCAGGCAGCTCCGCAGCAGCAGCACAACCAAGCGTTCACACGATTGGGAGGCCGTGAAGGCTTTTTAAGTCACTAGATTCCAGGAGAATCTCAGAATCCAGGAGACAGGAAACGCCTCCTGGAGGGTTGCCAGCGATTCCGGGAGAATCCCGGAAATCCGAGAGACCCTAGCTCTGACAGCTACTGACTGAGGCTGCGGCTTCCTGCTGTGAGTACATAGTGGCATTTTGTGGGGCGCTAGAATTTAGAATTATGTAGGATTTTACAGTTTGTGTGTGTGTGGGGAGGGGGTGCTGCAGTGTGGCATAAAATGTGGCCATTACAGTGTGGCATAATGTGTAGGCACTGCAGTGTGGTATAATGTGATACATTTTTTTTGTGTGACACATTGGGGGTTATTCCGGTTGATATTCGCTCGGATATGAATTTGCACCCATGCGAGTCAACCAGAACCCGCCCTGCGAATGGTGGCACGCCAGCCCCCCTTCCCCCTCGCAGTATGTTTTGGCATCCAGGACCTGTGAATGGATGTTTAACATCCACATTATTCGATGGTCGCCGACCATCAAATGATGTGGAACGTGCAAGCATATCTAAGTGACTCTTAAGTCACTTAGATTTGTGTGCACCCTCGGGAGGAAGTGGGTGGGTAGCTGGCATCCGGTGATGTCATCTGCCCGCCTCTGGCACCCAAGTCACGGCCCGATTTCCCATGGGGACACCCATCGTTTACATGGGAACGCCGATGAAATGCTTGGTGTTCCCATGAGCCCGACTATCCGCCACCGCCCCACTGCAGCCTTGGGTGCGTGCACCCAGCAAATATCTGTTCACCGTGGCCACACACACACACGGCGTATGCCCATGCGCAGACATGTCGCTGCGCATGGGCATACACCAAACATCGGTCCCCATTCGAATGAACACCTACTGTAAATGAACTAGAATAAGGTTGAATTTGATGGACTGATTAATCAATACAGATTCTGGTGTATATAAGCAGCAGTTTGTCAAAATATCCGATCAAGCCCTTATTGGTGACAAAACCATGTGTTACCCAGTGTGCATTGCACAAAAGATTTGTGTGACATGAATATACTGTATGGCATGTACACTATGGGGTCGCACTTTTGTAAATAAGCATTTATGAAATAATAAAGAAAGAAATAAATCTGCTTGCATTCTGATGACCGCAGACCGATAAACGTGACGATCACAAACACCACCACTAGATGGCAACAATGGATAATATTCTACAATATAGATGTGTAGGCAAGAAAAACGGAAAACAACAGTGTTCGCGGCTACTGGAGGGGAAAATGTGTGTGTTTAGAAGATATTGAATGGAACTTTACCAGGTTGTGTAGTCTGTGTGTCTGAATCGGACCTGATCGCTTATCAGCAAAGTTCCAGATGACTGTGAGTAGACAGCTGCCACCCAGACAGAAAGAAAACCCGCCTCGTGCAAATCTGCAAGTGAATTCCGATAATATCGCTATCTGCCATCCTGTGTCACATCCATATGCAACTCACTCACCATCAAATTATTTTTCCACTCTGTGCAAATGTAAGTAAATTTGACTCTTCCACAGCTCTGTGGCGGTGACAGAGGGCCAGATGTACGGAGCTTAAAAAGTGCTACAATGGAGAGTGATAAACCACCAGCCAATCAGCTCCTATCTGCCATGCCACAGGCTGTTTGAAAAATGACAGGAGCTGATTGGTTGGTGTTTTCAGGGCTGGTGCAAGGCACTGGACCGAGGGGAGGGGGGGGGGGGTTGATGCGGCCGGGACGGGAGAAGGGGGTGCCGGGCTGCTGCTGCCGGGCAATGCAGCACTGTAGGATCGGGTGACGGGGCATGGGTGATGCGGCAGCAGCAAAGTCGCTCCACGGGGGGGGGGGGGGGAGAGATGTGAGTTACACCCCTCACCTCCATCTCATCCATTGGGGTCCCTGCTCCAACTTCCACCCTCCAGTGGCCGGCGCCCTAGGACAATGCCTAAAGCTGCCTAGTGGTGGCGCTGGGTGTTTTATCACTCTCCATTTTATCACTTTTCATGGCATAGTACATCTCACCCAGACTGATCAAGGCCGGCAATATTGTTACTTAAAACTCCTGGACATGCCTGCATTTTTCCTGCCACTCCCAGAAATTGGCAGGTGTCAGTCAAATTGCAATTAGATCCTTTTGCTATATTTGTCTCTATAGTGGCTCACTTGAGATTTGGCCCTACCTGTGTGGAGTTTGTGTGGTTGAGTTGGTTTCCTCGGGTACTCCAGTTTCCTTCTACAATCCAAACATAATTGTCTCCCAGCAAAATTAACCCTAGAATGTGTGCGCCTAATGTAGAGAATATGTTCATAATGTGACAGGGGTATTCTGTAGCGTACGGAGAGGGGGTTTCTGGTTGCCCAGAAACCCCCCCTGTCAGATTAGGAGGGAGCTTTTTCACATGCCTGCAGGCCGTGGGCCCCTCACCACGAAAGTGCTGAAAAACTCTCTGTGCAGAGGAGTGGGAGTGGCAGGCTCTGAGCAGCAGCTGGCACCCGGAAGCGAAAGTGGCTGCAGTCATAGCATGATCTCAGCAGCAGGAGCATCTGCACCAGGAGTTCGGAAATTCAGCAGCAGCAGCAGCAGCAGGTGGACCTACAGAGGAAGTGTAATGTATGTTTATGCATGTCAACCATTTTACGGTGTGCCCTTTTCTATATTATATATTTAGCAGGGTTGCCGACTTTTAGAGTCTCCTCTCCAGGAGAAGCCCGGAGAGGAGACTTTCAACAGCAGTTCGTGGGGTGGGGCTTAAGCACGGCATCATTAGGCTCCACCCCCAGGATGTAAAATAGCAGAACTCACGGATCTCTGTGGAGGGGGCGGGGCTAAAATGATGCAATTGTGACCTTTTAGCTCCGCCCCCTCCTGAGACCCGCGGATTGTGGCAATGAAATGCCACGGTTGGGGGAAGACGGCCGCGATCGGGGGGGGGCGCCCAGTGGGGGTCCCCCTGAATCCGTGAGGGTTGCCCACCTTTCCGGGGGGCCGGGAGGAGGACCCGATTTTCTGGAGACTCCCGGCCATTCTGGGGGGGGGGGGGGGGTAGGCAACCCTGATATATAGTTGTGCTCATAAGTTTACATTCCCTAGCAGAATTTGTGATTTCTGGCCATTTGTCAGAGAACATGAATGATAACTCACAAACTTTTCTCTCACTCATGGTTAGCGGTTGGGTGAAGCCAATTATTGTCAAACAGTGTTTGCTCTTTTTAAATCATAATGGCAACATAAACTACCCAAATGACCCTGACGCCAAAATTCTAATCCAAATCCACCAGACGCCATCCCCTAGCAAGTTGCGATTATGTGATTTGCATAATCATCCATTCGCAACCTTTGCATGCGGGGACAAAATCATTTGATGGTTGCCGACCATCAAATTATTTTGGAAGCGCTCACAGATCTAAGACACCTCTGTAGTGTCTCTGTTCTGCGGGAGCCCTGTTTTGTAGGAGAATGGGAGGGCAGCTGACATCCGCTGCCTGCCCCCCGCTCCCACGTATTCAAGGAATTACCATGAGAATGCCCAGCATTTTCATGGGAGCGCCAATGAAACACTGGGCATTCCCATGGGTGAATCCCCCAGCATGCCACCCCACGCCCCCCGTCTGCACTGTTGTGTGCCAGAGGCCGTCAAATAATCTATTCGACAGTCCAAAAACACAGGGATTGGTGAATCACACGCCAATCCCGGGGGTATCTGCCGGAAACGGACGCTATTTTCACAATTTAGTGGCCCTTTTGGATAATTCTGCTAAATGTTGGATCTGGGGGGTGGCGGGCATCTTGTCAGCGAGCCTGTCGGCAGCAGCCGCTGATACTGTAGCTGTGGTCGCCGCTGCAGAGTGCTGTCAGCGCTGGAGGGAGCCGGAGGAGAGTGCTGACAGCTCTGCATGGAGTCAAACCCGGGAGAGATCGATCAGCGGCTGCAGGGCTCCCT